>NC_056735.1:1631281492-1631438110 GCF_019279795.1 Protopterus annectens | reverse complement strand
CAGCTCCACTTAAACCGGACAGATATTAGAGTCCCTGACTCTCACAAATTTCTGTATAAAAGCCCTGTTTCTGATCCCGAAACTATTTCTCAGGGACCCAAAGGGGTTAAGGCCTCATCAGCAAAGAACCCAGTTCCCTCTGACAGATTCCAGAGCAGTAGACAGATGGGGAAAGAAAGTATATACGTCTGCAACTTTAGCAATGCGCGCCTTAAATTGACAGTTTCACATGCAAAAATATCAGCAAATTTTGATGTCTCAGTTGAAAAAAAATGCTTCCAGATACAGATCCTCTTAATTTTAAAGAAATGCAGGATTTATTACATGCTGCTGAACAAGTGGGAAAGCATACTTTGCAATGTGGTTTTGATTCTTGAGGCCTCATGCAGAGCAGCAGTTACAGGCTCTGTCATTAGAAGGCATATATGGTTAAAAGAACATAAGTTACCAGATCATGTTAAAGCTAAATTAGTGGATGCACCTTTACAGCAGGATGTTTTATTTGGAGTTGAGGCAGAAGTGGTATTAAAGAATATGGAGGTTAAGTCAAAATCTATGCAAACAGTGAAGGATTTCTTACAGGTTCAGCCTCCTCAATTTAGCAGAAACTGGCCAACAAAGAATTGGTCCTTTCCATTTAATGACAGACCCCAAAGGGGCAGATACAGACGGCCAAGAGGTAGAGGCCAACCACAAGGTCCTTACAGGCCTCGACAATAGGGTGCATCAGGCCAGAAAGAAGGGGAAGATGGGTACCAACCATATAAAAAACAGCCCCAATGACTTCCCACTCCAGCTGCCAAACAACTCAATCTTGGCAGCCCCTTTGGGAGGAAAACTGGCACTTTTTTATCACAATTGGCATATTATCACCCAAGACAAATGGGTTCTCAATATTTCAAAAGGTTACAGGTTCCACTTTCACACTCTGCCAAGATTAAAAGGAATGCCAAATCTGCCACTAAATCAAAGGGCAGAGGCCCAAAAACAAATTATGGCACGCATGAACATGGGAGCTATTCAAAGGGTACCACCACAGGAACAAGGGCAAGGATTTTACTCAAGACTCTTTCTGGTTCCCAGAAAAGACAAAGCCTGGAGGCCCATTCTGGATCTTTCTTCACTAAACACTTAACTGGATGTTGACATTACAGCAGCTTCTTCCCATGCTGGGCAAGCAAGCTTGGCTCGTGACTTTGGACCTCAAGGAGGCATACCTGCATGTCCCTATCAGACAAAACTGCAGAAGATACCTCAGGTTCTTAGCTGGTCCAATGCACTATCAATTCTCTGCACTGCCCTTTGGATTATCTACTGCGCCCAGGGTCTTCACAAAGTGCCTGGCACCAGTAATTGCATTTTGCAGACAGAAAGAAATTCAAATTTACCCATACCTGGACGACTGCTTGATTCAAGCAGAGAGCAAGGACATTCTTCTACAGCATCTGGCATTTGTAAAAAGTTAAGTTGCCTGGGGTACACAGTAAACGAAAAGAAATCAAAACTAGTGCCCTCACAACAGATGATATTCCTGTGTGCAAGCTTGAACACAACAGCCCAGATGGCTTTTCTCACGCCAGACAAGCAAGGACAACTGACACAGTACTTTCATTTGATGGCAACAAAGACCCAACTCCCTGCAAGAAAGATTCTGCAGGCTTTGGGCTTCATGGCATCTTGCATACTACTAATTCCATATGCCAGACTGCATATGAGGAAACTGCAATGGTACCTAAAGAATGTATGGTCTCAACACTGTCAAAGTTTGGAAACAGTTATACCACTAATACCTTGCCTTCAACAGGAGTTTCGATGGTGGGCTCAGGCTTGTCACCTCAACAAGGGACAGCCTTTCACTCAACCCACAGCCAGGCAAACACTGACAACAGATGCATCGGATTACGCCTTGGGAGCACACATGGCAGGAAAATGTATTCAGTACAAGTGGCCCGCAGAACAAAGGCATCCTCACTTCAATCAAAGAGATGCTAGCTGTACAAAATGCCCTTATAGCTTTCAAGGACCTGTTGCATCCAGGACAACTACTACTAAAGACAGACAACACCACAGTTATGTGGTGCATAAACAAGCAAGGGGGCACTCGCTCCTACCCCCTCTGCAGACTAGCCATGACCTTGTGGAACACAGCTATAAACTCTCAAGTTCATCTACAAGCACAATTCCTGCCAGGAGAGAAAAACACACTGGCAGACGACTTAAGCAGAAATGTCATGGATCCCCACGAATGGAAATTGAATCCTCAAATATTCAGAATGATAAAGAAACGGTGGAGCCCAGACATCTGTTTGCCTCCCCAATGAATTGCCAGTTAAAGAAATTCTGCACAAGGAGTTACCATCCGCAAGCATGGAAAATGGATGCCCTCTCATTCAGCTGGACAAACCTCCAAGTATATGCTCTTCCACCACTGCCTCCTCTCCCAAAGTTAACTCATAAAAGCCAGGCAGGAACTGCCAAAAATGATCCTGATTGCACCAGACTGGCCACGCCAGCACTGGTACCCAATCTTAAACTTAGCACGAGGACCACCCTGGATTTTGCCTCAAATACCACATCTGCTGTCTCAGCACAACAATCAGTTACTCCTCAGCCAGCTAAAGACACTAAACCTAGCTGCATGGAAGATTCCCTAGCCACGCAAACAATGCCTCTCTCCAAAGCAGTTATGGATGTCATTCTGGAGGCCAGAAGGCCTAGTACCAGGAAAGCCTACTCGGATAAATGGAAGAGATTCTTTGCCTGGAACCAGACTCTCAGCCTTGATCGTCTTGTGTCAAACATTCCTCAGATACTACAGTATTTGAATGGGATGCTGGACAAAGGCCTCTCCTTTTCATCCATCAAGATCCACGCCTCTGCCATCTCTGCTCATTACAACACGGATCCACCAATTTTCTCTAATCCTTTGCTAAAACAGTACCTCAGAGGGGCTAAAAACATAAGACCGCCCCATAGAGCACCTACTCCAACTTGGGACATCAACTTTGTTTTGGAAAAATTAACTTTACCTCCTTTTGAACCAGCTAGCACGGCAGAATTAAAATACATTTCTTGGAAAACTGCTGTGCACCTGGCAACTTTTGCAAGAAGAGTTTCAGAATTACAGGCACTAATGGAAGTGGAACCTTTTCTCATTTTCCGCCAGGACAGAGTTTCCTTAAGAACGAACCCTACTTTTATGCCTAAGGTGGTTTCAAGCGTGTCTCTAAACCAAAACCATGTACTTGCCTACTTTTATCCAAAACCACAGAATAAAGGGGAAAGACTACTGCATTCATTGGACATTCACAGGCAGTTATGCTTCTACTTGGACAAAACCAAAGGTTTCAGAAAATCTGAGATCGGTAGCATAATGCCGCAGCAGCACAGGGAAAAGCCATTTCAAAACAGACTATTTCCAAATGGATAGGACATTGCATACGTTTCTGCTATACACACCATGGAAAACATGTGCCTAACAGCATTAGATCTCACTCCACCAGGGCAACAGCCACTTCAACTGCCTACCTCAGAGGAGTACCTACCAAGGATATTTTGGAAGCAGCAACATGGAGTTCTGTGCATACCTTCACCAAGCATTACCATCTGCCTCTATACTCTAAATACAGAGCTGGCTTCGCCTCTACAGTGCTGCAGGGCCTTATAGCCACCCCTAATGCCTTATAGAACCAACCACTCTACCTCTGCTTTGGGATTCTACCCAAGTGTAATGACTGCAGCAGTGTCACACGATGAACATAGTACAGTTTTGTACCTACCATAAATGTAGATGTTCGAGTGTATACACTGCTGCAGTCCAGGTTACCCTCCCTCCTTCCCCTCTTACTGGCTAGTACATCCCTAGTTCCTCTACCTTTTACTACCTATGGGGAGTATTTGCTTGTAGCTGCAACTATGTTTGCATTTCTTATGTATGTTTTATTAGCAATTTGAATTGCCTACCTATCTGGTGGCACCTGACATCTGGGGCAAGAAAAACTGAAGAAAATGGTGTCTGCTGCATCTTATATACCCCTGTCGCACTCGCGTCAGGGAGGAGGCGACAGCAACCGACGCCGGACCAAGACTTTGAAACTCAGGCCAGCTGGGGAACTGCCTTGACCGCAGGATAACCCAAGTGTAATGTCTGCAGCAGTGTCTACACTTTAACATCTACATTTATGGTGGGTACAAAACTGTACTTTCTGCCGGGCCTCATAGCCTCTCCTAATCCTATTAAGCACCAGTCTCCCAACCTTAGCTTTGGGATTCAACCCAATTGTAATGATTGCAACAGTGAAACATGATGAGCATAGTACAGTTGTGTACCTACCATAAATGTAGATGTTAGTGTATTCACTGTTGCAGTCCAGGTTACCCTCCCACCATCCCCCTTTTCCTTTGCTGGGACTTATCTGTATGGGTGTATTTGCTTGTAGATGAAGGAAAACTTGTTTTTTGTGTATTCATGCTTATTGGCATAATTTAGCCCATCATTTTAGGGGCACCTGACATCTGGGGCAAGAAAAACTGAAGAAAATGGCGTCTGCTGCATCTTTTATACCCCTGGTGCACTGACGTCCGGGAGGAGGCGACAGCAACCGATGCCAGACCTAGACTTTGGAACTCAGGCCGACTGCGGGTAGCCTACTAGCAGGATAAACCCAATTGTAGTGACTGCCGACAGTGAATACACTCTAACATCTACATTTATGGTAGGTACACAACTGTACTTTTTTCTATCATCAGATTACAATTGGCAAAGATTGCTAAATTCCATATCTTAAGATTGTAAGTCACTAATTTCTATTTCAGCATCAAGGTTTTGCAAAGCCTTTATGAAAGGGATTTTCCTTCTCAGACCCCCAATCCTTCTCCTCCTTGGGATCTGGCATTAATATTACAAGGTCTCAGCCAGGGACCCTTTGAACCAGCTGACTCCTGTGAAATAAAATTTCTAGCATGGAAGACCATTTTTCTTGTGGCCTTTACTTCAGCGAAAAGGGTGTCGGAACTTCATGTTTTATCATCCAAACCACACCTTTTTTAAAGACAGATTTCTTCTGAGGGTGAATCCTTTCTTTATGCCTAAGGTGGCCACGGAGGCCAACATAAATTGGTCTATTAATCTTCCAGTCCTTTTTCCCAGTTATTCCAACAAGGGCGAATATATTCTTCACCTACTCGACGTTCATAGACAGTTGCATTCTTGTCTGTGCAGGAGAAAGGAACATGGGAAATCTGAACAGCTGTTTATTTCATTTTCACCCATTCTTTTAAGACAAGGCAGTATCTAACCCTAGTGAAATGGATCATTAATTGCATTTTCACCATCTGTTCCTTGAAAGGCTTACAGTTGCCTGTCCACCAGGAGCCCATTCTACCAAGTCGATGGATACTTACTCTGCTTTTTCAGCTAAAACCTCTATTGATGAAATTTGTGCTGTGGCAACTTGGTCCAATGCAGATACTTTTGTCTTGCATTACAAATTGGATTTGGTGTGCAGAGACTGAGCTGCCTGTGGATCCGCCATGCTCTGGCATATCCTTCCATAGGGGTCAACCAAGAAATAAAGTAACTGGGAACACTGACCCAGTTGTGAGGAAGTATGAAATGGACATCAGATTTAGGAGTTATGTACTTAACCGTAACTTAGTAGCTGTGTTGTCCAGTTTCATTCTTCCTCACATCCCACCTGACCTCCTCCCTTCCTGGAAGTCTAGACATCTGAAGGATTTGGAGCTCCATAAGCAAACTTTTTTGAACTCCAGCTTAAGGGTGGTATCTGTGTTTGTAAATTATATTTCTATACTTTTCTCTCTTTTTCCTGAGGCAGTAAACTTGATCTGAGGAGTTGGGGGAGATGCAGGGCATTATGGGAGTGGGAGGAGCTTGAGACTTGAAGCATGAGTCTTTTGGAATGGTCTGATCCTGTGACCCATTTGCGAAGAATGAAATTGGACAAACTGATACCAAGTTCTGGTCCGTACACAACTCCTAATTTTTGACCCAGTACTTTCCACTATGTCATGGAAAAGTACTCCATGCCTGCTGGGGAATTTCTCATGACCCTAGGATTTATGGTCTCTTGCATTCTCATGATGCCTTCAGCAGTTAAAAGAAATAAATGTATATAATTGTATATGAACACCTAGTGTCAATGCCAACAGTCCTTGCAAACGCAAATAGTTCTTTTCCCGTGTATCAAGAAAGAACTTCTCTGGTGGATTAAAGTCTGTCAGCAAAATCCCAGAGTACCTTTCAGGCTGCAGATGGGGCCCTAGATTTTTGCATCTCAGTACTTAAGACTTGGTCTCGGGCAGCCACTCAGATGACATGGCAGTACAGGGCAGTTGAGACTGCTCTTTCAGGACAAAACAAATCAGAAGATGCAGACATACACATGGGCAGTCGCTCACACATGGATGGACACAGACACACCCACCCCATCTAAAAAAAATGTAATGGCAGATGTTCTATTCTCATGTTGCAGTATTCCAAACCCTTGGGTTTTCGTCTCATGCTACCCAAATATCTGGCCAGTATACGAAAGCTACTAGTCACCACAGGGTACGTGGGACATCTGACATTTTTATTGGCCGTCAAATCATCTTTTCTAAGATAAGTACCCCATTGGGGACACTTTGCTCTTTTGAATCACTGCTTGTTTGTGTAGGCTTATGTCATCCAGGAACGGAAACTAGGTGCGGTCGTCCAATCCCCTGTGAAGATGCATACAAGCTTTGTGTTTTTTTGTTTGGGGTGTATGCACAACCGTAAGTTTTGCTCCATCTGCCATGCCTTCATTCCTAAAATCTTGTGCAGCCATCTGCACGCGTTGAATATTTACCTGGAACATCAGCACCTTAAGTGCTTGGCTTTCGCTATGGAGGAGCCGTTCTGTCAAGCCACCAAGTAAAAAGCCCAAAGTTGCTAGGCCTAAAACTGTTGCTCCACCTCCTTCACCCGGCATCCCTCCTGTGTCTGTTAGCCTTGAGGAACGATCGGTCACCGCCAGTATGTGTACAGCCGGTACCTTTGGGGAATCCACAGAACCTAGAGTGGAAGGCACGTTCTCAGAGGTAATGCAGGCATCTGCTACTGACAGCGAGGGGGAAACTCTGCTTATACCGGCTGCCCAGACTGATCCCTTTACTACTACACAGGTTTCTGAACATGGGCCTTCCTTGCCCCCGATGCCCACTAGGCCTTCCCTTAAAAGAAAACAAGTAGGTTTCTCTTCATTCAGATCTAGCCAAACTGGCAGTCCTTTTCTCAGAGCCTTTTCAGTGCTTTTGAAGCTCTGAGGTCTGCTGCTTCCTCATCCTCCCCAGTGGCTCCTCTTCTGATTAAGCCCTAGTCTTCAGGCCTTGGATACATCTCAATCTGAAGTGGAGGACTCCTCTGATTCTTCTGAGAACACACTGTCATATGTCTCTCAATCACCATCCCCCCTTGGTTATGCCTTCTAGAGGGCGATTCTGCAGAAACTTATCCTCCAGGTGAGGTCACCTTTGGAAAAACCATTTCCAAAATGAGGGAGTATTTCAAATGGGACTCCTCTGAGATGACAGAAGTTCAGAAAAGATCCTCTGAACTTTTTCAGATGGACACCCCTGCTCCTTCAGCTGTACTCCAGTGTTGTCAGCTTTTCGAGATGCATTAGACGCAGCATCTGTTAATCATGACTCTCTGCCCACTACACCTTGAAGGCCTGACAGATTTTATAAGGTCCCTGAGGGGGCTACATTCCTTAAGGGAGCTGCAGTGGACCCTGGCGCTGTATCAGTTTCTGCTAAGGCCTCAAAGCTACTTCCATCCACCTCGCATCTTCCCACAGATAGACAGCAAGGCCATGGAGCACCTTGGGAAAAAGGTTTATACCTCAGCTACCTTGGCATTCAGGGCAGGAAATTATCAAACCCATGTCTAAATATGCCCTAGTCCTTTTAGGACAAGCCACTAAACTTACAAATGAGATCCCAGACTCTCCTGCCAAGGCACAATTTTCCAAACTTATTTCCCTGTCTTCTCAGATCACTAGGCATTCCATTAGGTCCAGTTACGATACAGCTGAAGCTTCTGCCAGATCCACTGCATCTGCTTCAGTCCTGAGAAGATATTCCTGGCTAAGGTTACAGCCCTTACCTGATGATATTGGTCCAAAACTTTTGGACATGTCTCTGGATAACTCTACCCTCTTTGGGACAAAGATGGCAGAGTGCTCAAAACTCTGCAACAGTAGGTCTAGGAGTTACAAGACTTGAAGCACCTATTTTTCTTCCTATCCCCAAATTCCACAAATTGCCCCTCAAAAACTCAATTCATAAGGAGAAACACTGCTCCCTCCTCCTTCCAGGGGCAGAAAGAGTGCCAGGAAGCAACAGGTCTCCCCCCCCCCCCCCCACCAGGCCTGCTCAGACTGTGGCCCAGAAGCCTCAATTTCAGGATAGGGAAATAGTCTGTGACTGTCTGCTATTACTGCAAAGACCTCTCAACTCCGTCCCCTATCCCTAAGGCTCTCTCACAGTCTCCCAGTTTGGAAAATTATTACCACAGATAGGTGGGACTTATCCATCACAGAAAAGGGTTATTTCATGACCTGGATCACACCTATCTTGAGGGGCATTCCACAGCCCCCCAAAGAATATCTCCCCCTTTTCCAGCCATTGATAACTGTCTTTTGGCCCAAAAAACAATTCAGTCTGTCCCTATGACAGAAAAAGGAAAGGGTTTCTATTCCAGACTGTTCCTAGTACCGAAAAAATATTGTCCATGGAGACCAATCCCTAGACCCTTTCCCACCTGAATCTCTTCCTGCAAGTATCCTCCTTTTGTTTGCTAACTCTGCAGACCCTCTTCCCCTTAATTTCCCCTCAGGGATTCTTGGCCACCTTGGGCATCAAGGATGCTTGTCTGCACATCCCCATGAGGCCCAAGTACAGGAGATACCTATGCTTCTCTGTGGGCTCCTTACATTTTCAGTTCTGTCTTGCCCTTTGGACTTTCTACAGCACCACTGGTCTTCACCAAGTGCTTGGTACTAGTGGTGGCCTTTTGCAGGACTCAAGGGATTCAAATATTCCCGTAGACGATGACCTCATCCAGGTAGATTGCCCAGGATCCCTGTAACGCTGTCTACAAACAGTAATATCACTTCTGCAAGCACTAGGTTTCAAGGTAAACCACCCCAAGTCCATCATGAACCCCTCTCAGACCAAATATTCTTGGGTGCAGAATAAGGACAGATGATATGAAGACCTTTCTTCCACCTCAAAAGGTGGAAAACTTAAGGCATTACCTGTTCACTGTCCTTCAAGCCACAGCGTTGATTGACAGTACCTCGGAACCCTGGGTCACATGGCATAGACTATTCCCATGTTGCCATTGGTAAGACTCCACATGAGAAAGTTACAATGGTACCCAAGGTCTGTATGGACACAACACTCCCATCCTCTAGAGTACAAAATCCCCTTCCTACCTTGTCTCAGGAAATTCAGTGGTGGCTGAATCAAGTGAACTGCAACCTAGTTTTCCCTTTGCAGGCTCCCTTGCCAGTACTGCAGATGTACACAGATGCCTCTAATCTGGGATGGGGAGCAGCCATGGGTTCCTTAACAGTCCAGGGCACTTGGCTGGACCCCATCAGACAGGAACATTTCAATATCGGAGAAATAAGAGCAATTCTTCTGGCCCTGAAGGCCTTCCAACATACACTGAAGCAGGGCCCACTAAAATTGTTCCAATACCACAGTTCTGTGGTATGTGAACAAGAAGTGGGGAACAAAATCCTATTTGCTATGCAGAGTACCTCTCCCTAGTGTGGGAGCCTGCCACAAAACTGAGTCTCACTCTAAAGGCAGTGTATATCCCTTCAAAACAGAACACCTAGGCAGACACCTTGAGCAGGTCTGTGTCAGTCCCACAAATGGATGCTTCAAGGGATGTGTTCTGGACATAGTGTACAAATGGATTACCTCGGATATATGTGTTTGCCTCCCCTAGGAACAGACAGCTTCCATCCTTTTGCTCCAGGCAAACCAGTCCTACGTGAAGGGCAACAGACGTTTTCTCAATCCCTTTGAAGGGGGTGTTTGTTTACATTTCTCCCCTTCCCACTTCAGAAAGCCCTACTGAAAATCCAGCAGGACAAACCAAAAATCTTGTGACTCTCTTTTGGCCAAGACAGCATTGGTTCCCCATCCTTCCGCATTTAGCCAGGGGCGGTCACTACAGGTTACCTCAGAATGGACTTTCCCACACAGGACAAAGGGTCCCTAATCCATCCCCACCTTCAGTCTCTGAACCTTACCCTGTGGGTGGTAGAATTCTGATCCCTTACACACACCTTTACAATGAGGAGGTGCTTACAGTCTTGCAGGAGGCCTGGAAACTTAACACTAGGAGATCTGGCATGTCCAAAAAGAAAAGATTCTCCATATGGTGTCTACAAAAACAGTTGGACCCTTTTCAGGTTCATGTCCCCTTGGTTCTGTCATACCTGTGTGAGCTGTTGCAGACAGGATTGGCATACTCCTCTGTTAAAGCCCATCTTGCTGCTATTTTTGCTCGTCTGCCTCTGGACCCACCCTTTGGCATCTCAATTACCTGCAAAGTTATTCTTAAAGGGAGTGCTGCATCTCATGCTCCCCAGGAAACCAATCCCACCACCATGGGACCTGAATTAGCTTTTGGAGAAGCTCATGGTGGCCCCCTTTGAACCAGCTTCTAAAGCCTTTCTAAAGTACTGCACTTGGTAAATGTCTTGGTAGCCTTGACATCAGCTAGAAGAGTGTTGGAGTTTCAGGCCCTCGTAACTATTCCCCCTTTCCTCACCTTCCACAAGGTGAGGGGTAACACTTGGGACCAACCCTTTCTTCATGCCCAACGTGGTCAATGAGCTATCCTTAAACTATGCTATTCACCTTCCCACCTTCTTTGCCCATCCACAGAATGACAGAGTCTTGCATTCCTTTGATGTGTATAGACAGCTTAGGTTTTAACTTGACAAGACCAAGTCTATCAGAAAAACAAACCAGTTGTTTGTGTCTCTACATCCGAGGGCTGTGGGCAAAGCAGTGACAAGGCAGACAATTTCCGCTTGGATTTCCAGGGTGGTCTCCTGCTATGCGTACCATGGGAAATCCTTAGGGTCTAAGGTTAAGGCACACAACACTAGAGCTTTGGCTTCATCTGGAGCTTTCTTTAAAGGACTGGACACGGCCACCTTTTTAGAGGCAGCAACATGGACCCTCTGTCCACACTTTTACCAAAAATTATAAATTGGATCACATTTCCAAATCCAGGGTTGGATTTGCCAAAGCAGTCCTTCATGGATACATAGAGAATGGTTCAAAGCTTCCCCCTGTTCTTCCCTTTGAGCTTTGGTACTCACCCAAGGATTTTGGAATACTGCAGCATGAGAATAGAAGGACATTAGAATAGTTGTGTAAAATCTTAACATAGTCTTAGATGTTCTTCTCTTCCATGTTGCAGTATTCCTTCCCTCCTTTCTTCCACCAGACTGTCCCTTCTTGGATGGCACTGGACTTGAGCAGTTATCCTGGGACTGGGGTCCAGCGGAGGCACTCAGTTCTGAGGTCTAGTACATGCAGACATTGCTTTTATGGCCCACATTCCCTTGGCCAACATCAGATGTCCCACGTACCCTGTGACTAGAAGCTTTTGTATACTGACCAGAAATTCTGGTAGCAAGAGAGAAAAATCCAAGGGCTTGGAATACTGCAACATGGAAGAGAAGGACATCTATGGTTATGGTAAAGTTTTACACAACTTTTCTTTCACTAAGCTAGTGACTTTAAGAAGTTACTAGAAGCTTTACTGTGGAGAACAAACAATACCCCAGTAATGTGGTGTATAAGCAAACAAGGAGATGTGCACCATTACCACCTGTCAGATGGCTGTGCAGCTCTGAGATGTAGCACACAGGATAGGAATGCTCCTCCTGGCCCAGTAGTAACTGGTAGCAGAAAATACACTAAACCAGAGAAGCAAAATGATACTTAAGAACAAAACCAAATGCAAACCACTGTTCCAACTGTGACAACATACTACACTCACTCTGTTCTCACATGTCCCCCATTCCCAAGTATTACAGGAATTATCCTGTTAAAACCACTTTTGTTAGGCGTAACCCTCCTTAGCGGATTCCTCTTCCAGATCTAGAAGAGGGGCAAGAAGATTTACCACGTCCACACCTACTGCACCACCTCTTCAGCCCAGACAGCAATTTTAGGACAGAGGAGGTCCCAATAATGTGTGACTGCCTTGCTCACCTACCACTGTGCACGCCTTCCCCACTGTCTCTGCCAATCCATCATCACAGACCAATGGGTGTCCTATCCATTGTCCAAAAAGGGTACTTCCTATCCTGGAAAGAAAAACACCCAGGAAAGGTATTCCTTTTCCCCCAAAAAACAGTTTCATCTCCTTCCACAAGTTTTGTCAGACCTGCTAAAGCTAGGCACCATAGAACCTGTCCCCTCAGGACAGGAAGGAAAGGGATTCTACTTCTGTCTCTTCCTGGTCCCCAAAATAGATTCCCCCTGGAGACCCATCTTAGATCTCTCCTTTCTAAATCTACACTTTTACTTCAGGTACCCTCCTTCAGAATGCTGTCACTCCCCACTCTGCTGCCTCTTTTTCCAGCCAAGGCTTTTATGGCCACCCTGGGCTTAAAAGAAGCCTAAACTACACATACCCATCAGGACTTCCCACATACAATTCCTGCATTTCTCTGGATCTTCCTCTCATTTCCAATCTACTGCCTTGCTCTTTGGTTTATCCACTGCCCCCCCCCCCCCCCCAAGTCTTTACAAAGTGCCTAGCCCCAGCTATTGCCTTCTGCAGAACTCTGGGAATCCAGATTTACCCATGTCTGGACGACATCGTAATACTAGTGGAGTCAAAAGATACCCTCTCAAAGCATCTGCACTTCACCATGTCCCTTCTGCAAAATCTAGGGATGTTATGTAGTCCTATCTCGCCTACATTCTTCACTTGTGAGTTCGGAGCCGAATGTCGGCTCTGACTCTGCCTATTTACTAGCTCGAAAGTCTTTGGCTGGGCTAAGATGGTATCCCACAATACACTGCTCCACAACCTCAGATCTCGTTTGCCGCTTGTAGAGCTCGGACGTGGTCTCGACTTGGCTGTGGCTAAGTATTGCAAAAAAACTTTCTTGTGAAGATTTTTGGCTAATTTTTGTCTAATTGTATTCAAATAGAGTTGCTGTTTGTGTTGTTGCTGCCTTGCTTTTTGTTGGTTGCGAGTGTGTTTGCGTGTGATATCCCTTACTCCCTCGGGCTAGGCCCGTTTAAGTTAGAGGACCTAGTCCTCCTCGTGGTGTTTGTCTGGCTGTCTTTAGGTGCGTCTCTCATTTTAAGTTGAGAACAGTTTTATTTAGATGTTCTCCCCTGTGCCTTGTTTGTGTTTCGTGTTCACTGGTTTCTGTGTCGGCGGTTTCCCGCCTCTTGTCAGTAGCGGCTGCTACTGTTGTTGGCTGACTTGTCTAAAGTGCAAAAAGAGCATAAGCCCTCGGGCTTTAAGAAGTGTACAAAGTGTGCCTATAATATCACAGATGGACATTCGGTCTGTGTTTACAGTCTTGGAGCCATACACCTTCAGGAGTCGTGCAGTTTCTGCCACGCCTTTAGTCCTCGGGTGCTCCAAGAGAGGAAAAACAAATTGATCCTAAAGGGACTACTAAAACCGTCCTTTGAGGAGGATTTAGGTTCGGCTCCCAGCTCCCAGTCGAAGTCTAAATCCTCCAAATCCAGGAAGAGGTCTCCGGCTCCATCTATTGTCTCGGAGCCACCTTGTAAAATTACCATTGTCGAATCTGCTTCCTCGGCTCCACCGACATCGAGGCCGCAAGAGGTAGCTGTGTCGACTGAGTCTGCGTCCGCTGCGATAATTTTGGAACCGATTCGGAGCCAGTCGCCAAGTTTGAGGCAAGCTTCTCCAGATAGCAGGTCTAGGTCTCCATCCATTTCCTCCAAATCCTCCAGGCTTTCCGATTTGGATGTAGATAGGGTGGTGCAGAGGCTCCTACAGTCGCTGGTGTTGGCCAAACTTTTCTCGGCTCCGGAGCCAACTGTGTTAGTTGTACCTGCTATTCCTCCTCCGAGCGCATCCTTGTCAGAGCCGGTAAGTTCCTCTGAGGGATGTTCCTCTGCCGGCGTCGATCCCCCAGTGGGGTTTATCGGTGCCCGCATCGGCTCTGACCTTGTCGGTTCTGTCCACAGGGTTCGGGGCTCTGGTCTCCTCGGTCGGGCCAGAGGGGGATGCCTCGGAATATCCTTCGGTTCCGAGCCTCCCCCTTGGTGCCTCAGCTGCGGGGACACCGGTCCCGGTCATGGCCTTGGAAGGTGGTCGGTCCCGCCTTCGAGGCTGTGCGGAGCGCGCTGGCTAGGTCAGCTACTTCTCTCTGATCGGTTCTTCCGTCCCCCACAACACCAGCGAGAGCTTCTGACACCCACCTATCCTTGGATAGCAGAGTGCTTGGGCCTAAGGATACCCCCACGAGTGGTCCCCTTCTTTCTGAGGGGCCCTCAGAGCCTGTGCCTGAGGAACCCCCCAGAAACAAATCTTGCAGGAGGAAGCACATGGACTCCCAGGACGAGTCTCTCACTTCCGATACTGACCTCAAGGAATCTGAGGGGTCTCCAAGGTCTTCCTCTGAGGACGTTTCATTCTCCGATATACTGGAGATCTTGAAACAGAGGAGACTGGCCCTCCAAAACCCCCTCCAAGGAGGAGTCCGTATTCCTTGAGGCCTTTGGCGCTCAGCCCTCCGCCTCCTGGGTGTCTCCACCCTTCGAGCTCCTGGACCTTATTTGTCGGAGGGTGTGGGAGACTCCGGACTCCGTGGAGCCTGTTCCTCGATGCCCCAACAAATTTTTGTCTGCTCCCCCAGGGAAAGAATTTTTGATAAAGGGAGTCCCAGTAGATGCTATGGTGATGGCGGCAGCCACACAGAAGGAAGTTGCTGAGTCTTCCTCTTCGGTCCATCCTCCTAACAAGGAGTCTAGGACTATGGATCGGTACGGGAAGTGTACATTGTCTTCAGCGACCTTTATCTTGCGGTCGCTGAATTTGTCTCATTTCCCGCGGCTCCAGAGAGATCTCTTTAAGGAGTTAGGAGATACTCTAACGGGTAACGTGCCTGAAGTGGTGGCTCAGACTGTCAACGCTCAGCTCTCTACCCTCTACTCCATTGCTAACTCGTCCATGCGACTGATTTCGTACGCGGCCGAGGGAGCTAGTAGGGTGGCTAGTTCAGGGGTAGCCCTCAGGAGGCAAGCCTGGCTACACCTGTCACTTTGCGGAGGCCTTTAAGTCCTTTACTGATGCCCCCTTCGATGGTTCCTCCTTGTTCGGGACCAAAGTGAAAGACACACTCACCAGGTGCGAGCAAGAGGGAAAGACCTTGTCTGCCATGGGAGTCCGGTTTTCCCTCCTGTCGAGGCCTTATCCCAAGGCTCAGCGAGGGGGAAAGATGTGGTTCAAAAAATCTCAAAGGTCTTTTCCTACCGCACATGGTGAGGCCCCCCCCCCCCGAGGCATGGGAGGGGGGTCGTATTCAGGGAGACGTCGCCTCAGAGGCAGAGGGGGCCCCCGCAATTCTGGGGGCAGTGATTCCTTTAGCGGTTCCCCATACTCTCATTCCTGAGGGTGTATCTGGCTGTGCTTCTCCGGAGCCAGTCGGGGGACGAATATCCCGGTATCCGGAAGCCTGGGTCAGCATCACCCAGGACAGATGGGTATTAGGGATGATCGCCAGAGGTTACACCATCCCATTTCACTCCACCCCCCCCCCCGTCAAAAGGATCCCAGACATTCCACCCAGTCAAAGGGGTCATGCAGCAACCGAGGTTTCTCAGCTGCTAAAAAAAGGAGTCATCGAACCAGTCCCCCCAGACCAGATCGGATTAGGGACTTGCTCGAAATTCTTTTTGGTGCAGAAAAGAACGGGGGACCCGAGACCCATTTTGGATCTCAGCCGACTCTATCATTACGTACACAAGTCCAAATTTTGGATGGTCACGCTACAGTCGATTCTCCCATTATTGGGAAAGGAAGTATGGATGTGCTCCATCGACCTGAAGGATGGTTAATACCACATCCAAATGGACAGAGCATCCAGATGTCATCTATGCTTCCGGCTGGGAGCCAGGCACTTCCAGTTTCGAGCCCTGCCCTTTGGTCTCACCACAGCCCCCAGGGTGTTCACCAAGTGCATGGCAGTTCTGACGGCTCACTTGAGACGTCAAGGATTCCAGGTGTTTCCCTACCTGGACGACTGGCTCCTATCTGCCCCCACCAAGCATCTACTTCTTCAAAACAGAAATACTGCTATCGATCTTAGTCACCAGTTAGGCATCACAATAAACTGGAAAAAATCTGCCTTCCTACCCTCACAGCATGTCTCATTTATAGGAGCAGAGTTGGACACTATTCGATTGAGAGCATTCCTACCTATGGAGAGGATCACAGGGTTGCAACGACAGGTTCGGATGATGCCTCTCACATGTGAGGGCAAGACTAGTTCTTCAGTTACTGGGGACAATGGCTTCCACTATCATGATGGTCCCGTTAGCGAGGTTACATATGAGGATCCTACAATGGCTCCTATTCGCCCAATGGTCCTTCCAAAGACTACCGCTATCCCATCCTATCTTAATCACAGGCAAATGCCAGCAGGACCTCAGTTGGTGACTATGCACCAACAACTTAGACGTAGGGAAACCCTTTGTTCCACCCAACCAGGTAGCCACAGTGACCACAGATGCCTCCCAGATGGGGGGGGGGGGGCATTATCCCAGCAGGATGGTCCAAGGCATGTGGCAGGAGCATGAGATGGACTTGCACATAAATGTCCTGGAGATGAGGGCAGTGCTCCTAGCGTTGCAGGCACTTTAGGATGTCCTCCCTCTAAGGACTATTGCGATACACTCAGACATGTCAGTAGTGTGGTATCTCAACAAACAAGGAGGAACCAGATCGTACCCACTATGTAGGGAGGCCATGAGAGTGTGGAATTGGGCGATAGCTTCCCAACGGGCCTTGGTGGCAACGCACATCCCGGGGCAAACCAATGTGATTGCAGACAGGCTAAGCAGGGCGATACTCATGCCTTACGAGTGGTCCCTGAACCGCCGGGTGGCGGACAGTATATTCAGCAAATGGGGTCAGCCTTGCTGCGATCTGTTTGCCAGTCCCCTCAATGCGAAATGCAGCAACTACTTCTCTGATCCCCCCCCATCAGGGGAATCTCCAAGGGATGCTCTTGTGCACAATTGGCCCTTTGGTCTGCTGTATGCTTTCCCTCCGTTTCCCCTTATCTCAAGGGTGATTCAGAAAGCGCTATCCTTGGGAAGCAAATTGATTCTGATCGCGCCACACTGGCCTCGACAAGTATGGTTCCCCTTCCTTCTACCTTACATCGTGGATGCTCCTTGGACTCTGGACCCTCATCCAGACTTGCTGACACATATGTCGGGACAGCTCCACTCCTCCCTGGAGACCCTCCGGCTAACCGCCTGGCTACTCCACTTCCATCCGTAGTCAGGTGTCATGATTTTTCTCCAGAAGTGGTCCATATACTTTCATCCTCTCATAAGCCTTCCACTAGGAAGATCTACTCTAGCAAGTGGAAAAGGTTTTCGATATGGGCCCAGTCCAAAGGTATTGACGCCTACACAGCCCCCATTGACTCTGTGTTGGACTTTTTATCTCATTTATTCTACCAAGGATCTGCCTTAGCCACCATCAAAGTTCAGCTGGTGGCTATTTCAAATTATCATGTGGATTATGAACCTAGCTTAATGGCACACAGGCTGTGTACAGCATTCCTGAAAGGCACTCTTCTCCTTCGTCCCCCTGTATCTCAACCTGTTATGCCCTGGGACCTCAATTTTGTTCTGCAGGCCCTCACTCTCCCACCCTTTGAGCCCGTGGCTTCCTGCGATTTAAAATTTCTTACATGAAAATCTGCCTTTTTGATAGCGATCACATCGGCTAGATGAGTATCAGAACTCCAGGCCCTATCAGTCAAGCCCCCATACTTGGTATTCCATAAAGATAGTCTCTCTCAGACCAAATCCGTCCTTTCTTCCCTAAGTGGCTTCTTTATCTAATATTAATCAGTCCATTCAGCTGCCGGTCTTCTTCCCCAACTTCTCCAATAAGGCAGAGTACCAGTTTCATCTGTTGGATGTTCATAGGCAACTACGCTCTTATCTACACAGAACTAAAGATTGGCGGAAGTCAGACCAGCTCTTCGTTTCGTTCTCAGAGAATCGCTTTGGGTCTGCGGTTTCAAAGGTCACCATCTCTAGGTGGATAGCTGGTTGCGTCTCCTTTATCAGGCAGGGGGAAAGAGCCTGCCTTTTCCAGTCAGAGCACACTCTACCAGAGCAGTTTCCACTTCCACAGCCTTTCAGGCAAGGTTATCGATGGATGATATGTGCGGCTGCAACATGGGCTTCTCCTCTCACGTTTGTTTCCCATTACAAATTGGATGTGGTGTCCAGGGGCAGATCATCTTTTGGCTCCCACGGTGCTCGGGAGTATTTTCCATTGAGCCACCCAGGATGTAGGTGCTAGGAACGCTGTCCCACAAGTGAAGAATGTAGGCGAGATAGGACTACATAACATCAGTTAGTTATGTACTCACCATAACGTTAGATGTATGTAGTCCATCTCGCCTCACATTCTCCATTACCCCCCCACGCCTGGAGGATATAGAGAATCTCCTTGTACTTTTGACGTTAGAGTCCCTTTGGATAATTTGTTGGACCTCGTTGTTATGGGTGTGTGTTTGGGTGATGGATACGATACTTATGTTGGAAGCAAACTAGATCTGGGGTTGTGGAGCAGTGTATTGTGGGATACCATCTTAGCCCAGCCAATCAAAGACTTTCGAGCTAGTAAATAGGCAGAGTCGGAGCCGACATTCGGCTCCGAACCCACAAGTGAAGAATGAGGCGAGATGGACTACATACATCTAACGTTATGGTGAGTACATAACTAACTGTTTACCATCAACCTCCCAAAGTCCTCCTTGAACCCAGGCCAGGATAAGATTTTCCTAGGCGGCAGAATCAGAACAGACAAAATGAAGGCTTTTCTCCCACAGGACAAGGGTCTATCCCTGACTCCCCATTTCCAGAGAATCCTACACTCCTAGAAGGTGACAGCAAGGCAATTTCTTAGTCTCCTGCGCTTAATGGCAGCAACCATCCCTATACTACCACTGGCCAGAATGCACATGCGCAAGCTACAGGGTACCTCAAAAATATTTGGTCCCAACACCTACATCACTTAGAACAGGTTATTCCCCTCCTCTGTCTAAAGACAGAAAGCTGGTGGATCCAACAAGTCCAACTAAACCTTGGGCTCCCACTGCAACCCCCTACCCCAACCCAAACAATGCATACAAATGCCTCCGATTCAGGTTGGGGAGCAACACTTGCATCCTACAGGGTCCAACAAAAGTGGCACCCTTTACAGGCCAAGCACATCAATGTCAGGGAAACAGCAGCAGTCTTCTAGCTCTAAAGACCTTTATTCCCCTTGTACCAGTGGTGCTCCTGATAGTGACAGACAAATAACACTGTTGTGTGGTACCTCAACAAACAGGGAGGAACAAAGGCCTCTCAGCTGTGCAGGCTGACACTGCTGATATGGGACCTACCCTCTCGCCACAGCTTGGTCCTGCAGGTGACCTATATCCCCTCGCAGGACAACAAGCAAGCAGATCTCCTAAACAGGACTCCCTCTCCACAGCGCGAATGGATGCTGGACAAGGTGGGTCTTCCTAAATTTTGCCTCCCCCAGAACATGCAGCTGCAGACCTTCTGCTCAATTACCTACTCCCCTCGAGCATGGAGAGTGCACACTTTCAACATCTCTTGGGAGGGGAAGTTTCTTTATGCCTTCTCCCCATTTCCAGTGATTCAGAAAGTCCTCCTGAAAAGCCAGAATGACAAATCAAAAATTTTAGTGACTCCCTACTGGCCAAGGCAGCACTGGATGTCTTTCGTGTTTCACTGTTGCAATCATCACACTTGGGTTATCTGCCTGCAGGTAGCCCTCAATCGGCCTGAATAAGAGTCTTGGGATTTCTGATGCTGTCGCTTCTTTCATGACGTCAGGTCGTCAGGGGTATAAAACATGCAGCCGACGCCATTACATCAGTCTTTCTTGCTGTGCAGTGCCTGAAGCAGAAGCATTTCGCAAGTGCCGGTCGACCGCCTCCAGAAATTTTCGCTTTTCGAGTTTCAGACCTTAAGTATTCTAAAAGATAAGTATGCTGTTGGGGATCCTTTTTTCTTGCTCTAACCGATGTCAGAAAAAATTCATAATTGTCTTGCCTGTGGAAAGCAAATACTTAAGAGATTTTCATTCTTACTGCATCACTTGTTTAGACCCAGACCACGACGTCCCTCGCTGTGGTTTTTTTTTTGCCTTATTCAACACCCAAACTATTCGTCAGGCAATTTTTATAGCTAAATTCTTTCGCTCTCGATATCTGTACTCGGAAATGGCTTCGATAAGCCATCCGACTACCGATCTTCTGAAAAAACGCAAAGATAAAGACAGACCGCATAGGTCCAAAACTGCCGACGCTAGTCGCCACTCCGCCTGTACTCAGCCGCTTTCGCAGCCCCTGATATCCACTTCTACACATTCGCAGGCCTCTACTGAGACCCATTCGGAGTCCGGTATGCCACGAGATGCTACTTCGACTATGGAACCTGCGGATGTCTCTACCTTAGATGGGTCCGGAGCCGCTGTGCTGGCAGCAGCTTCTGGCGGTGTATTCAGGCCTTCCGATTTACATATTAAACAGACTACTTCGTTTCAAACCAAAAATACTGAATTTCTCAGGCCTAGAGTTCACACTATGCCTAGGAAGCAGACTACCAAAGTGCATTCTCAGGCCCACATGCCACAAAAACAAATGATTAGAATGGCTGAAGACTTAATTTTCTTAATTAGGGGAAGTCCTCCTTCCCCCTCGGAGACCAAGAACTGATTTTCCTTCTGATTCTTCTGATCTGGAATCTGATAACTGATCATTCTGACTGCCAGGACGTACCCTTATCTACCTATGAGGATTCTGATGCAGAGGATTCCATTCTCTCTGCTTCCCCTCCGGAAGACTTCTCTTTTGGTGAAACCCTGCTTACCCTTAGAGAGCATTTCCGCAGGGAGAGCAAGGACTACTCTGTCCAAAAATAGACTCGGAATTTTTAAACTTGCCTCAGCACAGGCCTCTAGCTGTTCCTCCTGTTCTGGAAATTGTAGATGTCTTCTTGGAATCCAGCCTTACCCCTGATACTTTGCCTCCAGCCCCCAGGAAACCTGACGGGTACTGTAGAATACTTGACGCACTCAAATTCCTTTTTAAGAATCCTGCTGCGCATCCAGAGACCATTTCCCAGGGACCTAAAAGAATTAAGGCTACAACTGCCAAAAATCCTAACACTTCGGACAGGGACTCTAGGGCTTTAGACAGATGGGGTAAGAAGGTATACATCTCTGCTACTCTTTCCGTTAGGGCTTTAAATTGCCAGTTTCATATGTGAAAGTATCAGCAGCATATTATAGACCTAATTAAACAGTGATGTTGATTCCATACTGTGCAGAACACAAATATTTACAAGAATTCATGCATTCTGCTAACCAAGTTGGTAAACATACTTTGCAATGTGGGTTTGATGCCTTAAAAGCATCTTGCAGGGCTGCTGTCACTGGGTCTGTTCTTAGAAGGCATGCTTAGCTTAAGGAACAAAACTTGCCAGATCATGTCAAAGCAAAATTTCTGGATGCACCATTAAAGCAAGAGCAATTATTTGGTAGTAAAGCGGAAGTCGTCCTCAAAAGAATGGAGGAGAAAGCTAAATCTATGCAAACTGTTAAAGATTTCTTACAAGTACAGCCACCTAGATCCATTAGGCATTGGCCTTCAAAAAACTGGCGTGATGTTAGTGTTACACTGCTGCAGTCATCACACTTGGGTTACCCTGCCGTCAGGTGGGCCCTTAGTTGGCCCGAGTTCCAAAGTCTTGGTCCGGTGTCGGTTGCTGTCGCTTCTTCCCTGACGTCAGTGCGCCAGGGGTATACAAGATGCAGCCGACGCCATTTTCTTCAGTCTTTCTTGCTGCGCGGTGCCTGACTCCCGAGATTTTCGAAGTTGAATTTCAGATCCGAAGTCTTCAAAAAAGCAAAGTACCCCGTTGGGGAAGCTATTTTCTTGACTCAGTCCGATGTCAGAAAAAGTTAATTGTATTTCTTGTGGAAAGCAAATACCTCATAAGGACTTCCACTCTTACTGTATTCCATGCCTAGGCCCTGATCACGACGTCACTAGTTGTTGGTTTTGTGGTAGACTTAGCAAACGCACTATAAAAAGGAGTTTTGATTTTGGTTTACACTACTTTGGGCGAAGGTTCAAATATACTATGCCGTCGGATCAGCCGACGACCTCAATACCAAAAAAACGCAAAGACAAGGATGAAGTGCTCAGAATCCAAGAAAAGGCTCAGGGATTTCCTCTTATTGCCTCAGCACAGGCCCCTGGCTATTCCGCCTGTGATAGATATTGTGGATGATGTGTTCCCTGAATCCAGCATATCTCCTGACTCTTTGCCCCCTGCTCCAGCCAAGCCAGATAGGTATTAGAGTCCCTGACAATCAAGTTTCTTTACAAAAACCCTTCTGCTGATCCAGAAACTATTTCCCAGGGTCCAAAAGGGGTTAAGGCTTCCATTGCAAAAAATCCAGTACCCTCTGACAGAGATTCCAGAGCTTTGGATAGATGGGAGAAGAAAGTATACACGTCTGCAACTTTAGCAGTAAGAGCTTTAAATTGCCAGTTTCACATGCTTAAGTACCAACAATATTTAATGGCTCAGTTAAAACAGAAAATGCTTGCAAGCTCAGAAGCTCCTGATTGTAAAGAAATGCAGGATTTATTGCATGCAGTTGAACAGGTGGGAAAACATACTCTGCAATGTGGATTTGATTCTTTAGAGGCCTCTTGTAGAGCTGCAGTTACAGGTTCTGTTATTCGAAGACGTGCTTGGTTAGAAGAACAGAGTTTATCTGGTCATGTTAAGGCAAAATTATTGGATGCTACTTTACAGCATGATACTTTGTTTGGTGTTGAGGCAGAAGAGGTGTTGAAGAAAATGGACGATAAAGCTAAATCAATGCAAACAGTCAAGGATTTCTTACAGGTACAGCCACCTCGCTGTAGCAGAAATTGGCCAACTAAGAATTGGTCCTTTCCAGTGTCAGGCAGGCCACACAGAGGCAGATAGATGCCCAAGAGGCAGATCTCAACCCCAAGGCTCAAACAGACAACGATAGTGGGGGCACCTCAACCCCAAAAGGAGGTGAGGACAGGTCTCAACCTTACAGGAAACAGTCACAATGACTTTCCTCCTCGTATGCCAAGCACGTCCCTTTTGGAAGCCCCCTTGGGGGGGGAACTAGCACTTTTTTCTCAAAACTGGCAAACAATCAACCAAGACAAATGGGTTCTGGATATTGTCTCAAGGCTTACAGATTCCACTTCCATACTTTACCAAGGCTACAAGGAATGCCAAACCTGCCACAAAATCAATGGGCAGAGGCACAAAAACAAATTTCAGCCCTCATGGACATGAGCTATTCAAAAAGTACCACAACAGGAGCAATGACAAGGATTTTACTCAAGACTCTTCCTGGTCCCCAGAAAGGACAAGGCCTGGAGGCCCATACTAGACCTTTCAATTCTGAATACTTACCTGGATATTCCGAAATTCAAAATATTGACATTACAGCAGCTTCTACCCATGCTGGGCAAGAAGGCTTGGCTTGTTACTCTGGACCTCAGAGGCATACCTGCATGTCCCTATCAGACAAAATTGCAGAAGATACCTCAGATTCAAAGCTGGTACAATGCACTACCAATTCTCTGCACTGCCCTTTGGCTTATCTACTGCGCCCAGGGTCTTTACAAAGTGCCTGGCACCAGTAATTGCATTTTGCCGACAAAAAGGAATTCAAATATACCCATACCTGGACGACTGCCTCATTCAAGCAGAGACAAAGGACATTCTTCTACAGCAGCTGGCGTTCGTAAAAAGGTTGCCAAGTTCCCTAGGGTACACAGTAAACGAAAAGAAGTCAAAACTAGTGCCCTCGCAACAGATTACATTCCTGGGTGCCAGCTTAAATACAATGGCCCAGATGGCTTACCTCACGCCAGACAAATAAGTTCAACTAACTCAATATTTTCAATTAGTGGCAAAAAAGTCCCATCTCCCTGCAAGAAAAATTCTGCAGGCCCTGGGATTCATGGCATCCTGCATACTACTAATACCATATGCCAGACTGCATATGAGAAAATTACAATGGTACCTAAAAAGTGTGTGGACTCCACACTCAGTTTAGAAGCAGTAATACCAATGATTCCCTGCCTACAACAGGAGTTTCGATGGTGGTTACAGGCATGTCACCTAAACAAGGGTCAGCCTTTTACCCAACCCACAGCCAGGCAAACTCTTAACAGATGCTTCGGATTAAGCCTGGGGTTCACACATGGCAGGAAAATGCATTCAGGGCAAGTGGACCACAGACCAGATTCATCTTCACATCAATCAAAAAGATGTTGGCTGTTCAAAATGCCCTAACAGCTTTCAAGGACCTTCTACACCCAGGACAACTATTACTGAAGACAGACAGCACTACAGTAATGTGGTACATAAACAAGCAAGGGGGCACTCATTCTTATCCCCTATGCAGGCAAGCCATGACCTTGTGGAACACAGCTCTAACGTACCAAGTTCACCTGCAAGCACAATTCCTGCCAGGAAAGAAGAATACTCTGGCAGACTATCTAAGCAGAAATATCATGGACCCTCACGAATGGAGATTGGATCCGCAGATCTTCATCATGGTAACACAAAAATGGGGATGCCCAGACATAGATCTTTTTGACTCCCCACTGAATTGCCAACTACAAAAATTCTGCACACTGACTTATCACAAACAAGCATGGAAAGTGGATGCTCTTCTGTTCAGCTGGAAAAACCTAAAAGTTTATGCCTTCCCACCACTGCCTCTCCTTTCAAAGGTACTCCTAAAAGCCAGACAAGAAAAACCATAAATGATCCCGATTGCTCCAGACTGGCCATGCCAGCACTGGTACCCTATCTTAAGGAACTTGGCTCAGGGCCCACCATGGATTTTGCCTCAAATTCCACACCTTCTAACTCAACAAAACATCAGATCCTGCACAGTCAGCTCAAAACCCTAAACCTGGCTGCATGGCAGATGCATTATCCAAACAGGCAACACCTCTCTCTAAAGCTGTTATGGATGTCATTTTGGAGGCCAGGAGGCCTAGCACCAGGAAAGCTTACTCAGAAAAATGGAAAAGATTCTCCGCCTGGAACCAGGCTCAAAGCCTTTGACCCTCTTGTTCCAAACATTCCTCAAATTTTACAATACTTAACTGAGTTGCTAGACAGAGGCCTATCCTTCTCATCAATTAAGATCCACGCCTCTGCCTTTTTAGCACATTACAATACGGATCCTCTATTCTCTCATCCCTTGCTAAAGCAGTACCTCAGAGGGGCTAAAAACATAAGACCGCCCCGGAGAGCACCAACACCAACTTGGGACCTCAATTTCGTTTTGGAAAAACTGACCCTACCACCTTTTGAGCCAGTCAATACAGCCGATCTAAAATTTTTGTCATGGAAAATAGCTCTGCTCCTGGCAGTAACTTCAGCACGAAGAGTCTGAGCTATAGGCATTAATGGCAGTAGAACCTTTTATAATTTTTCGACAGGGTATCTTTAAGGACAAACCCTTCCTTTATGCCAAAGGTGGTATCTACTGTGTCTCTTAACCAAACCATCTGTTTGCCAACCTTTTATCCAAACCCACAGAATAAAGGGGAGAAACTTGTACATTCTTTGGACATACACAGGCAGCTACGCTTCTACTTGGACAAAACAAAAGCTTTCAGGAAAACTGAGCAACTGTTTGTGGCATATGCTGCAGGATCACAGGGCAGGGCTATCTCAAAGCAGACTACATCCAAATGGAGAGGACACTGTATTCGGTACTGCTACACACAGCATGGAAAATCAGTCCCAGCTAACATCAGACCACATTCCACCAGGGCAACAGCCACTTCAGCCTTTCTCAGAGGACTACCAACCAAGGAAATTTTGGAGGCTGCAGCTTGGAGTTCAGTGCACACCTTTACCAAACATTACCACCTACCTCTTTACTCCAAATCCAGAGCAAGATTTACCACTGCAGTTCTGCAGGGCCTCATCCAATCCTAACTCTTTATAGACCAGCCACCCAACCTTAGCTTTGGGATTCTACCAAAGTGTGATGACTGCAATAGTGTAACACGAACATAGTACAGATGTTCATCGTGCATACAGCTGCAGTAATCACAGATGGGTTTTCAGCCGTCAGGCGGTCCCTCGGTCGGCCGAATTCCAAAGTCTTGGTCCGGCGTCTGTTGTCGCTTACTCTTCTGACGTCAGGAAGGCCAGAGTATATAAGACACAGCCGACGCCATGTTCTCCAGTCTTTTTTGCCGTGCGGTGCCCGAAGCAGAAGCAGTTCGCAAGTGCCGGTCGGCCAGCTCCTGATTTACGAATATATTTGGAACCAAAGTCTTCATTAAAGCTAAGTACCCCGTTGGGGAAACTTTTCTTGCCTCAGACCGATGTCAGATAAAGTTAATTGTATTTCTTGTGGGAAGCAAATACCGCATAAGGATTTCCATTCCCTTTGCATACCTTGTTTGGGCCCAGACCACGACATCTCGGGCTGTCGCTTTTGCGATACCTTCAATAAACGCACTATCAAGCGTCGGGCGGAGTTCGCCCAACACTTTTTTGGTAGAGCTTTTGACTATAAAATGTCGTCGGACACTCAGACTACCGTTTTATCCAAAAAACGCAAGGAAAAGGACCGACACGCGAGGCCCGCGGTCTCCACCGACACCATGCCGAAACAGGCTACACGTGGTCCGGTTCTCAGCGAGACGCCTTTGCAGTCCCTGACTACCGACACTCCTTTGGCGGTGTCTTCTGTACCCGAGACCGCTGGGTCATCGGCCCTTTCCCAGACTACAACCGAAGCCCCGGCTTATGTCGAACCTACTAATGTGGACAGATCCACCTCCACCCATGGTGTATTTAGGCCTTCATCTTCTTTTTCTATTAAGGCCTTTACTAAATCCAAAGCAGCCAGGCATCACACTAGGCCTGCTGCTCAAGGCCCATCTCCTGGACCTATGCCTAAGAAACAGATGCTTAAAATGGCTGAGGATCTAATAACTCTCATCAGAGGTTCTCAGCCCCCTCCTGACAAGAGACCCAGAGTGGAGGAAGAATCCCCCTCTTCTGATCAGGGATCCTTTTTATCAGAGCATTCTGATGCAGAGGAACACTCTTACTCCCCTTTTGAGGATTCGGATGCAGAACAGTCCATTCCTTCTGTATCCCCCCCTGAGGATTTTTCTTTTGGGGAAACCTTGCACACCTTGAGGGAACACTTCCATTGAGAAGGCCAAGACTTTTCAGATTCCAAGAAAAGACTTAGGGAATTTCTTTGGTTACCTCAGCACAGACCTCTGGCTATACCCCCTGTTTTGGAGGTACTGGATGATGTCTATTCGGAGGCTTGTCTTAATCCTGATTCTCTGCCTCCTGCACCAGTAAAGCCTGATAGATATTACAGAGTACCCAGATGTCCTTCATGGATGCATCTGCAGTCATAACAAATGGGTTGTCCTGTCGTCAGGCAGCCCTTCGGTCGGCCGGATTCCAAAGTCTGGGTCCGGCTTCGGCTGATGTCGCACTTCACCCGACGTCATCTCTGCTGGTCTTCGGGTATAAAGGCATCAGCCGACGCCATTTTCCCCAGTCTTTCTTGCCGTGCGCCAGCAGAAGCTGTTCGCAAGTGCCGGTCGGTCAGATCCAGAGATTACTACTACCGAATACTACTTGAAGACTTCTAAAAGCTAAGTACCCGCTGGGGACTCTTTCTTGCCTCAGCCGATGTCAGAAAGTCAATAACTGTTTAACTTGTGGGAAACAAATACCTCATAAAGATTTCCACTCTTACTGTCTGCCTTGCTTAGGCCCAGACCACGACGTAGCAGCCTGTTCGGCCTGTGCTTCCTTCAACCGACGAACGCTTAGGCGTCGGTCGGAGTTTGCTGAACAGTTTTTCGGATCAGATTTTGCGTACATTATGCCGTCGGATCCTCCGACTACCCAAATTGTTAAAAAACGCAAAGAAAAAGACCGACACTCGCGGTCCGCGGTTTCGGCCAAAACCACGGTTAATCTCACCCAGACAGGGCCTCTCAGCCCCCAGAAAAGAGACCTAGAGCAGAGCCCCCCGAGCCAGTGTCCTCTGATGATTCTGCGGATGACTCAGACATTACAGACCAGCCAGAGGCCCCTTTTTCTACTTATGAAGATTCCGATGCTGAAGAATCCATTCCAGCTGCCTCTCCACCAGAGGAATTTTTCTTTGGGGAAACCTTACATGCCATGAGAGAACAATTCCAATGGCAGGGACAAGACTTCTCAGATTCAAGAAAAAGGCTTAGGACTTTCCTGCACTTACCACAACATAGGCCCTTAGCTATACCTCCTGTACTGCCTGTTGTGGATGATGCATTTAATGATGTTTGCACTGCTCCTGATTCTTTACCTCCAGCCCCTGCCAAACCAGATAGATTTTACAGGGTGCCAGACACTCATCACCACCTATACAAGGCCCCACTTGCAGATCCCGAAACTATATCCCAGGGGCCTAAGGCAGTAGCCTCGACCACAGCAAAAAACCCTATTCCTTCTGAAAGGGAATCCAGGTCCTTAGAGAGATGGGGGGAAAAAGTTTACATCTCTGCTACTCTCTCAGCTAGAGCTTTAAACTGTCAGTTTCATATGATCCAATACCAAGAGTTTATGCTTGATCAGTTAACTAAAAACTGTCCTCTGATGAATCCTTAGATAAGAAATACGATAGAAATGGTGAATAACATCCAACAGGTTAGTAACCATTCCTTAAAATGTGGCTATGATGCACTGGAGGCTTCATTTAGATCAGCCATGACTGGCACAGTGATAAGAAGGCATGCATGGTTGAAAGAACAGGTCTTACCGGATCATGTTAAAGCAAAGCTGTTAGATGCTCCTATGGATAAGGCCAGTCTATTTGGTACACCTGCCTAGCAAGTAATGAAGAAAATGGAAGAAAAGGCAAAATCTGTACAAACAGTTAAATATTTCTTACAGGTTCAGCCCCCAAGGTTTAGCAGGAACTGGCCTGCCAAAAATTGGTCCTTTCCAGACTCTACAAAATCCCAAAGGGGCAGAAATAGATGCTCTAGAGGCAGAAATCAATCCAGAGGAGGTGCCTACAGAGGACGACAGTGGCAAGGTAATAACCGAGGCACAGACACAACCACTGCCACTGCAACAGGACAATCACAGTGACTTGGCTCTGACACCGCCTACCAGGGAGCAAATAGCAGCACCTTTAGGCGGAAAGTTAGCCTTATTTTCGAAAAATTGGCACTATATCACAAAAGACAAGTGGATTTTGCAAACCATAGACCAAGGCTACCGGTTCCACTTCCACACCTTACCAGTAAAAAGAGGAATGCCAAACCTACCTCCAAATCAAAAAATAGACGCTCTACAGCAGATAGAGAAATTAACAAAGATGAGAGCTGTGGAAAGAGTACCAATAACAGAACAGGGCAAAGGATTCTACTCCAGACTCTTCCTAGTACCAAGAAAAGAGAAAAGTTGGAGACCTATTCTCGACCTGTCCGTCTTAAACACATACATCATTGTCCCAAAATTCAAAATGCTGACCCTACAGCAACTTCTTCCCATGCTGGGCAAGGAATGTTGGCTGGTAACTCTAGATCTCAAGGAGGCATACCTGCACGTCCCCATTCGACCACATTGCAGAAGATACCTCAGATTTCTTGCAGGATCAGAGCATTATCAATTCTCAGCATTGCCCTTTGGCTTATCTACTGCGCCCAGAGTTTTCACAAAATGCCTGGCATCAGTAATCGCTCACTGCAGACTACAGGGAATCCAAATTTATCCATACCTGGACGACTGCCTGTTACAAGTGGACAACAAAAGCAAGCTGACAACAGATTTACAAAGGGTCATTTACTTGCTGCAAGCCCTGGGATACACAGTCAATTTACAAAAGTCAAAGCTGATACCATCCCAAACAAGAACATTCTTGGGCGCGGAATTGGACACAGTAAAACAAATGCCATTCCTAACTGCAGAAAAACAAAAAGAACTCCCTCTTTATTTCTTGGCATTAACAAAGCAGAACAAACTAACAGCAAGAAAAGTTCTGCAGGCCTTGGGCTTCATGGCATCATGCATAATCTTGGTCCCACATGCCAGACTGCATATGAGAAAGCTACAGTGGTACCTAAAGAATTTATGGTCTCAGCACAGGCACAGCTTAGAAACCGAAATCCCACTAATCCCATGCCTAAAACAGGAGTTCCTATGGTGGGCACAAGCATGCCAGTCAAACCCCGGCTTACCCTTCCACAACTTTCGAGCAAGCCAAACCATCACAACGGACGCCTCAGACCTAGGATGGGGGGCGCACATGCTGGACAAATGCATACAAGGATCGTGGACTCAAGACCAGCTGCACCTGCACATAAACCAAAAAGAAATGCTGGCAGTAAAACTGGCAATCCACAAATTCAGACCATTCCTCAAGGAAGGCCATTTGATGATAAGGACAGACAACACCACAGTCATGTGGTACATCAACAAACGGGGAGGCACTCATTCATACCCCCTATGCAGAATGACTTTGGACCTTTGGAATCAGGCTCTCAGCTACAACATCCAGTTACAGGCAATATTTGTGCCGGGAAAAGAGAACACCCTAGCAGACATGTTAAGCAGAACCACCTCGGATGCTCACGAATGGATGCTACACCTAGACATCTTCAAGGCCATCACAAAGAAATGGGGAATGCCACAAATAGATCTATTCGCATCCCCACTCAATCACCAGCTCAAAAAATTCTGCACAAGGACATTCCACCCACTTGCATGGAAGGTGGACTCTCTGTCCTTCAGCTGGAAAGGCCTGACAGCATATGCATTTCCACCTCTTCCCTTGATGCACAAGGTACTACTGAAAATCAAAGAGGAACGTCCAAGGATAATCCTGATAGCTCCGAATTGGCCAAGACAACACTGGTACCCATTGCTAAGGAGCATGTCTCGGGAGAGAATGTGGTCAAATACCCCTGATGCCTTTGATGTTGACTCAGAACAACTACAACATCATACATCCAAACCTAAAAACCTTGCAACTGACTGCCTGGAACATCACATAGCAGCAACAAACCCAGACCTTTCCCAAAGGGTTAAAAACATTATCCTTGAAGCCCGCAGACCTTCAACAAGAAGGAACTATGCAGGAAAATGGAAAAGGTTTGTCATTTGGAGTACTGAAAGAGGAAAAGATGTGTCGAACATAGATATTGCTAACATTCTGGAGTACTTGGCAGAGCTTCTACATACAGGCCTGTCCTATTCCTCCATCAAGATACATGCATCAGCTATTTCAGCAGAATACAGCTTCGATCCACCTGTCTTTTCGCATCCTCTACTCAGGCAGTTCCTCCGAGGGATCAAGAATGTAAAACCTCCTAGGAAACCACCATTACCAGCATGGGACTTGAACTTTGTGCTAGAAAAGTTGACACTCCCTCCGTTTGAACCAGCAGCAACAGCAGATCTGCAACACCTGTCATGGAAAACTGCTTTCCTACTGGCAATTACCTCAGCAAGGAGGGTTTCGGAACTACAGGCCGTAATGGCAGTGCAACCCTTCCTAATCTTCCATCAAGATAGGGTGTCCATGAGAACTAATCCTACATTTATGCCTAAGGTGGTATCCAGAGTGTCTTTAAACCAGGCAATCCACCTACCTACCTTCTTTCCCAATCCACAGAACAGGGAGGAAAGACTGCTGCATACCTTGGATGTACATAGACAGTTACGCTACTACCTGGACAGAACCAAAAGTAACAGAAAAACTGACCAGCTTTTAGTAGCCTATGCAACAGGAAGGGAAGGAAAAGCAATTTCCAAACAGACAATCTCCAAATGGATAGGAAATTGCATAAGATTCTGTTACTCCTACCATGGAAAACCAATTCCACAGAACATAAGACCGCATTCTACAAGGGCTACAGCCACTACCACAGCTTTCTTACGAGGAGTGGCAACCAAGGACATTATTGAGGCGGCTACTTGGACCTCCGTGCATACATTTGCCAAGCATTATAATTTACCTCTATACTCTAGATCCCAAGCAGGGTTTGCCACTGCTGTACTGCAAGGGATTCTAACTACACCATAATTTTTCTTCCTCCACCCCTAGTTTGGCTATGGTATTCTCCCCATTTGTTATGACTGCAGATGCATCCATGAAGGACATAGTACAGTTTTGTACCTACCATAAATGTAGATGTCCAAACTGGATAGCATCTGCAGTCAGGATTACCCACCCTCCTTCCCCTCTGTGGTACTCCTAGGGTATTTACCCTCCTAATAGCTAGCTGGGGGGGAGTCTCTTATGGTGTATTTGTTTGTATATATGTACATACATGCTTATTTTTTGTGTTTGCCTTCTACTTTTTTGGAAACATTGGCATTTATCCAAAATTTAGCCTTCCAAGAGGGCAACTGGCATCTGGGGCAAGAAACACTGAGGAAAATGGCGTCGGCTGATGCCTTTATACCCGAAGACCAGCAGAGATGACGTCGGGTGAAGTGTGACATCAGCCGAAGCCGGACCCAGACTTTGGAATCCGGCCGACCGAAGGGCTGCCTGACGACAGGACAGCCCATTTGTTATGACTGCAGATGCTATCCAGTTCGGACATCTACATTTATGGTAGGTACAAAACTGTACTTTCTCACCAATTTCTTTACAAAGGCCATAATGCTGACCCTGAAACCATTTCACAAGGCCCTAAGGGATTAAAGGCCTCCACTGCCAAGAATCCACTTCCTGCTGAAAGGGAATCTAGATCTCTAGAAAGGTGGGGTAAGAAGGTATATACCTCGGCCACCCTAGCCATGAGGGCCTTAAACTGCCAGTTTCATATGATTAAATATCAACAGTTCCTGTTATCACAATTCAAAAACAAAATGTCTCAACCTGAACAACCAGATGAGTTACAGGATATGATGCATAGTGCGGAACAAGTGGGTAAACACACCTTACAATGTGGTTATGATGCACTAGAGGCCTCCAGTAGAGCGGCTGCTACAGGATCAGTCATTCGCAGACATGCCTGGCTTAGGGAACAAAATTTGCCCGATCATGTGAAAGCTAAACTTCTTGATGCTCCTTTACAAAAGGATGTACTTTTTGGTACTAATGCTGAGGATATACTACGAAAAATGGAAGAAAAAGCCAAATCTATGCAAACTGTCAAAGCTTTCTTACAGGTCCAGCCACCACGATTTAACAGGAATTGGCCTTCAAAAAACTGGTCTTTTCCAGCCACTGACAAGCCCCAAAGAGGTAGATACAGACGCACAAGGGGCAGAGGGCAGTCACAAGGATCATATAGAGGCAGACAATGGCAATCTCCAGCACCAAGAGGTGGTGAAGAACAGTGCACAACAATACAGGAAGCAAACCCAATGACTCCCTCATTTCCATGCCAAGCAAGTCTCAGCTGGCAGCACCTTTGGGAGGGAAACTAGCATTATTTGCAAACAATTGGCATATTGTCACGACAGACAAATGGATTCTGGATATTATAAACAGAGGCTACAAATTTCAATTTCACACTCTTCCAAAAATGAGCGGCATGCCAAACCTACCACAAAATCAAAGGGTAGAGGCACAACTGCAAATTTCAAAGCTCCTAAACATGAGAGCTATACAAAAGGTACCTACGCACCAACAAGGTCAAGGTTTTTATTCAAGACTCTTCCTGGTACCAAGAAAAGGAACCGACTGGAGACCCATTCTGGACTTATCCATCCTAAACACATTTCTACTCGTACCAAAATTCAAGATGCTCACATTACAGCAACTTCTTCCCATGCTGGGCAAGGAGCTTTGGCTGGTAACATTGGACCTCAAGGAGGCATACCTGCATGTCCCAATCAGACAAAGCTGCAGAAGATGCCTCAGATTTCTTGCAGGTTCAATCCACTATCAATTCTCTGCATTGCCCTTTGGCGTATCTACTGCGCCCAGAGTATTCACAAAGTGCCTGGCATCAGTGATTGCCTATTGCAGACTTCAAGGGATACAAATTTACCCTTATCTGGACGACTGCCTGATCCAAGCGGACAGCAAACAAATACTACTGGAACATCTGGCATATGTAACACGGTTACTGCTTTCTCTGGGATACACCATCAACAAGGAGAAATCAAGGCTAACACCATCTCAGAAAATAACCTTCCTGGGTGCCAGCTTGGACACAAACACCCAGATAGCATACCTTACGTCAGAAAAACAAGGGCAATTATCTCAGTACTTCAAAACACTTGCAAAAAGTACCAGGCTTACTGCAAGGAAAATCCTGCAGGCTCTGGGATTCATGGCATCTTGCATTCTTCTAATCCCATGTGCAAAGCTGCATATGAGGAAACTTCAATGGTACCTAAAAAATCTATGGTCTCAACACAGTCACAGCTTGGAAGCAATTATACCAATAATTCCATGTCTGCAAAAGGAATTTCTATGGTGGGCCCAAGCATGTCAAGTAAACACAGGCCTTCCATTCTGCAAGCCTCAAACAAAACAAGTCATAACCACAGACGCCTCAGATTACGCCTGGGGGGCGCACATGAAGGACAGGTGCATTCAGGGCAGATGGTCCCGAAAGGAAAAGCACCTTCACATCAATCAAAAAGAAATGCTAGCAGTAATAAATGCAGTTACAGCTTTCAAGGACTTCCCGCATCCAGGACAATTACTGATAAGAACAGACAACACCACAGTAATGTGGTACATAAACAAGGAGGAACACTCATACCCCCTTGTGCAGACTAGCCATGACTCTTTGGAACTTGGCTCTGGAAAGACAAATTGAACTTCAAGCACAGTACTTGCCAGGACTGGAAAACACACTGGCAGACACTCTGAGCAGGAATATGACAGATCCACACGAATGGAAGCTGCATCCACAGGTGTTTACGGAGATAATCCAAGCGTGGGGGAGGCCAGACATAGATCTTTTTGCCTCCCACAGGAACCATCAATTGAAAAAGTTTTGTTCAAGGACCTTCCATCCAAAGGCCTGGAAAGTGGACGCCCTTTCATTCAGTTGGGCAACATGGACAGTTTATGCATTCCCACCTCTGCCTCTTCTGCCCAAGGTGTTTTGAAAGCAAGAACAGACAAACCGAGGATGATACTGATTGCTCCAGACTGGCCAAGGCAACACTGGTATCCACTCCTGAGGAGCCTAACACATGCTCCTCCCTGGTCCCTGCCTCTAATACCTCTTCTGCTGACGCAGAACAGCTACAAAACCCTTCACAGTCAGCTGAAAACACTCAACCTTGCTGCGTGGAAAATTCCTTAACACCACATCAGACTCTACTCTCCAAGGAGGTGCAGGATGTCATTTTGGAGGCCAGAAGACCATCTATAAGAAAAGCTTACTCCGCAAAATGGAAGCGGTTTTGCTGCTGGAATGAGAAAAGAAGACAGGACCCTAGAAAATTGAACTTGCCTCAGGTTTTACAGTACCTAGCTGAACTGCTGAACAGTGGACTGTCATTTTCTTCCATTAAAATACACGCCTCAGCCATTTCTGCAGAATTCAACACGGATCCTCCTTTATTCTCACCCTCTCTTACGGCAGTTCCTCAGAGGGGCTAAGAATATAAGACCTCCAAGGAAGCAACCAATACCAGCCTGGGACCTTAATTACATACTAGAAAAATTAACATTGCCTCCCTTTGAACCTGCTGCCTCAACAGATCTGCAATATTTGTCCTGGAAAACAGCTTTCCTTCTGGCCATCACTTCAGCTCGTAGGGTTTCTGAACTACAGGCCCTCATGGCGGTGCAGCCCTTCCTCATCTTCCATCAGGATAGGGTTTCCCTTCAGACTAATCCATCTTTTATGCCAAAAGTGGTATCCAGGGTAGCCTTAAACCAAGCCATACACCTACCTACCTTTTGTCCTAACCCTCAAAGCAAAGGGGAAAGGCTGCTTCACTCTTTAGACATCCATAGGCAGCTACGTTACTATTTGGACAGAACAAAGTCCTTCAGGAAATCAGAACAACTTTTTGTGTCCTATGCCGTAGGGGCTCAAGGGAAACCAGTTACCAAACGGACCATTTCCAAGTGGATTGGCCACTGCATACGATTTTGTTACTCCTATCATGGGAAATCTGTCCCTACTGGTATCAGATCCCACTCCACCAGGGCCACAGCCACCTCTACAGCCTTCCTCAGAGGTGTGCCTACTAAGGATATTTTGGAGGCAGCCACTTGGAGTTCTGTACATACCTTTACAAAACACTACCACCTGCCCTTATACTCCAGAACAAGAGCAGGCTTCGCCACTGCTGTTTCGCAGGGCATTCTGGCTCAACCCAGTTCCTAATAGTACCTACCACCCTATGCATAGCTTTGGGACTCTACCCATCTGTGATTACTGCCGCTGTATGCACGATGAACGTAGTACAGTTTTGTACCTACCATAAATGTAGATGTTCGAGTGCTAATACAGCTGCAGTACAGGTTTCCCTCCCTCCTTCCCCTTTTGGTTAGGGCATGGGGCCTAACAACCTCTTCATATCTCCTGACTGGGTTATCCTGTTATGTTTTATTTGCTTGCTTACACTGATTTTGCATTACATTGCATTGCTTGCATATGTGGATAAGCTTTACTTATGTATTGCCTTCCTTTTGGGGGCACCTGACATCTGGGGCAAGAAAGACTGAAGAACATGGCGTCGGCTGTGTCTTATATACTCTGGCCTTCCTGACGTCAGAAGAGTAAGCAACGACAACCGACGCCGGACCAAGACTTTGGAATTCGGCCGACCGAGGGACTGCCTGACTGCTGAAAACCCATCTGTGATTACTGCAGCTGTATTAGCACTCGAACATCTACATTTATGGTAGGTACAAAACTGTACTTTTTCTACGTACCATAAATATAGATGTTCGAGTGTTCACACTGCTGCAGTCCAGGTTACCCTCCCTCCATCCCCTCTGAAATAGATGGACTTATCTATACCTTTCTATTCTATACAACCTTTGGGGTGTATTTGCTGGTAACTGAAGGTATTGTTTTTATTTGATATGTATATTTTTGATTAGCAATATGTATTGCCAACCTACTTGGGGGCACCTGACATCTGGGGCAAGAAAAACTGAAGAAAATGACGTCTGCTGCATCTTGTATATCCCTGGCGCACTGATGTCAGGGAAGAAGCGACAGCAACCGACGCCAGACCAAGACTTTGGAACTCAGACCGACTGCAGAACCGCCTGACGGCAGGATAACCCAAGTGTGATGACTGCAGCAGTGTGAACACTCTAACATCTACATTTATGGTAGGTACGAAACTGTACTTTCCAGTCCCTTCTAGGCCTTCTCAGTCCAAGTCCATGGGCAGCAGACCACCAAGACCATTCTCAGGTTATGCACAGATCTAAACAATGGAGTGCTCCCACATCCAAAACAGGGAGTAGTAAGCCACCATCCTATGGTAAAATGGCACAATGACTTATCCTTGCCTCTTCCAAGCCTTGCCCAAGTACTTGCAACTTTAGGAGGGAAACTTGCCGTGCATGCCAAAAACTGGGAATACATTACCCGAGAAAGATAATCTTAAACATCGTTTCCCAGGGATACAGATTCCACTTCCACTCACTCCCAACCCTAAGCGGATGGCCAGACCTACCCCCAAACCAGTGGGCAGTGGCCCAAAACCAAGTACTTTCTCTTCTCTGCATCAAGGCTATTCACCCTGTCTCAGCAGAACAAAAGGGACAAGGTTTTTATTCCAGACTTTCTGGTTCCCAGAAAAGAAAACTCTTGGTGTCCTATCCTTGATCTGTCTATTCTCAATACCTTTCTGGTGGGTCCAAAATTCAAAATGCTAACTCTCCAACAGCTGCTTCCTATGTTAGCCAAGGAATCCTGGCTAGCAAACCTAGACTTAAAAGAAGTCTATCTGCACATCCCCATCAGGGAATCTTGCCGGAAATACCTACGCTTCAGAGCAGGCCCTATGCACAAATCAGTTCTCTGCACTTTCCTTTGGCTTATCTAATGCACCCAGGGTATTCACAAAGTGCCTGGCTCCAGCCATTGTATATTGAAGGCAGAAAAGCATTCAGATTTTACCCATACTTGGATGATTGCCTGATTCAGGCTGACAGGACTTGCTACTACAGCAGCTGGCATTTGTAAAGAGACTTCTAACTTCACTGGGGTGCACCATCAACGAAAAGAAATCACAGCTGGTACCCAGCCAACAGATTTGTATTCCTGGGAGCAAGCTTGAACTCAACTTCCCAGATGACATTCCTCACTCCAGAGAAACACATTTATTTGACAAACTGCTTCAATCTACTGGCCAACAAAACCCGGCTATCTGCAAGAAAAATACTGCAAGCCCTGGGGTTCATGGCCTCTTGTATTCTATTAATTCCATATGCAAGACTGCATACGAGGAAACCTCAATGGAACCTAAAAAGTCTTTGGTGTCAACATTCTCAGTACCTGGAAACAATGATTCCTATCATTCCTTGCTTAAGGACAGAGTTCCTTTGGTGGGCAGAGACCTGCATCCACAACAAGGGACTCCCTTTCACTCTACCCCCTGCCCCCCAAACCTTAACAGATGTATCAGACTATGCATGGAGGGCTCACACGGCAGGGCAGTGCATTCAGGGCAGCTGGAACCCAAAGCAAATGCACCTGCATATCAATCAAAAAGAAATGTTAGCTGTACAGAATGTTCGGACAGCCTTTAAAGGCCTTATTCTTCCACGACAACTATTGGTAAAGACAGACAACACCACAGTTATGTGGTGCATAAACAAGCATGGGGGAACCCATTCCTACCCACTCTGCAGATTAGCCATGGCTCTGTGGAAGACGTACTTGAGCAGCCAAGTTCACCTGCAAGCCAAATTCCTGCCAGGCAAACTTAATTCACTGGCAGACAACTTGAGCAGAAATCTCATGGACCCACACAAGTGGATTCTGGAACCCAAAATATTCAAGGTTTTGAGGCACAGGTGGGGTCCCCAGAGCTGGACCTTTTTGCTTCCCCTCAGGACTATCAATTGAGCAAATATTGCACCAAAACTCCCCACAGCCAAGCTTGGAAAATGGATGCCCTTTCCTTCACCTGGGAAAAACCTCTCAATCTATGCCTCCCCCCCCCCTCTGCCCCTCCTCTCGAAGATTCTACTAAAGGTCAAACAGGACAAGATAAACAATCCTGATTGCACCAGACTGGCCACGCCAGCACTGGTACTCTTTTTTGCGCAGCCTGACAGTGCTGCCACCATGGCACCTGCCTCAGACTCCTTCCCTGCTGCCCCAGCAGGCGGTCCAGATTCTGCACCCTTAGCTACAGACCCTGAACTTAGCAGCCTTGGCTCATCCACTGAATTCTTCTCCAGCAACTCTCAGGAAGCAGGTGCTGGATGTCATTCTTAAGGCAAGTGTCCTAGTACGAGAAAATCATATTCGGAAAAGATACTGCTCTTGGAGTCTGTCTCTGGGAATGGACACAACTGTGCCCAACTTACCTCATATACTAGATTACTTAGCAGAAATGCTCCACAAAGGCCTATCCTTATTTTCAATTAAGATCCATGCCTCTGCCATCTCAGCTCATTATAATACAGAGCCACGCCTTTTTCTCATTTTCTGCTCAAACAGTTGCCTGAGAGGAGCTAATAATTTAAGACCCCAAGGAGAGCTCCCGCTCCTTCCTGTGACTAACTTTGTATTGGAAAAGCTCACGCTTCCACCCTGTCAATGTGCTGCCACAGCCGTGTTAAAATTCCTCTCATGGAAAACAGCTTTACTTCTAGACATCACTTCAGCAAGAAAAGTGTCTGAATTGCAGGCCCTTATGGCCGTGGAACCCTTCATTGTCTTCCATGCGGACATTGTCTCCTTCAGGACTAACCCATCATTTATGCCCTAGGTGGTATCTAGTGTGTCTTTAAACCAATCCATACATTTGCCTTCTTTTTTCCCTAATCCTCAGAATAAAGGGGAAAGGATCCTGCACTCCCTGGACGTGCACAGACAGCTCAGATTCTATCTGGACAGGGCGAAGCCTTTCAAAAAATCTGACCAGCTGCTAGTCAGCTTTGCTGTAGGGGCAGAGGGCAAGGCCATTTCAAAGCAAACCATTTCTAAATGGTAACACACTGCATCCATTTCTGCTATAAGCCCCATGGGAAACATTCCACTAGGGCTACTTCAAACTCTACAGCATTCCTCAGGGGAGTCCCTACCAGGGACATCCTGGAAGCTGCAACCTGGAGCTCTGTACACATTCACCAAGCATTACACTTAACTGTCTTTTCTAAATCTAGAGCTGGATTTGCCACAGCAGTCTTACAGGACCTGATTGCCAGCCCTAATGCTTCTTATCCATCTCCACCCTTCCTTAGCTTTGGGAATCCACTCAAATGTGATGACTGCATCAGTGAAACACGAATAATATAGTACAGATGTTCTTCGTGTTTCACTGTTGCAGTCATCACATTTGAGTTATTTGCGTGCAGGTAGCCTTCAGCCGGCCTGAATACTAGAGTCTTGGGATTACTGCTTCGGATGCTGTCGCTTCTTTCATGTCAGGTCGTCAGGGGTATTAAACATGCAGCTGACGCCATTACATCAGTCTTTCTTGATAGTGGAGCCTGAAGCAGAAGCAGTTCGCAAGTGCCGGTCAGCCGATACCTGAAATATTTTAGAGTTTCAGACCTGAAGTCTTCTAAAAGATAAGTACGCCATTGGGGACCCTTTTTTCTTGCTCTAACTGATGTAAAAAAAAAATTAATTCTTAACTGCGGAAAGCAAATACTTCATAGAGATTTTCATTCTTACTGCGTCACCTGTTTAGGCCCAGACCACAATGTCCCTCGCTGTCTATTTTGTGCCTTGTTCAACGCCCGAACTATCAGTCGGGCAATTTTTTACCCAAGTACTTTCACTTTCGATCTCTATACTCCGAAATTGTCGGTAAGCCATCCGACTACCGATCTTCTGAAAAAACGTAAGGATCAAGACGGACTGCATAGGTTCAAAACTGCCGACTCTACCGTTAAGCTAGTCGCCAGTCTGCTGGTATTCAGGTGCTTTCGCAGCCCTTGATACCCGCTTCTGCAGATTCACAGGCCTCTATGGAGACCTATTCGGAGTCTGGTATGCCGTGAGATGTTTTGACTATGGAACCTGCGTATGTCTCTACCTTGGATAGGTCCGGAGCTGCTCTGCAGGCGCATTGGCTTCTGAGGGTGTACTCAGGCCTACCGATTTTCTTATTAAACCGACAACTTTGTTTCTAACCAAAAATACTGAATTTCCCAGGCCTAAAGTTCGCACTACGCCTAAGAAACTGACCAAAGCACATTCTCAGGCACACAGGCCTCAAAAATAAATCATTAGAATGGCTGAAGACCGTATTACCTTAATTAGGGGAAGCTAGCCTTCCCCCTCAGACCTAGAACTGATTTTCCATCTTATTCTTCTGATCAGGAATCTGATCTCTCATGTTCTTCATGTTTCACTGTTGCAGTCATTACATTTGGGTTTTCTGCTGGCAGGTTGCCCTCAGTCGGCCTGATTAACAAAGTCTTGGGTCCTGCGTCGGTTGCTGTCCCTTCTTCCATGAATTCAGGTCATCAGGGGTATAAATAAAACATTTAGCCGACGCCATTACATCAGTCTTTCTTGCCGCATGGTGCCCAAAGCAGAAGCAGTTCGCAAGTACCACTCGGCCGACTCAAATTTTCGTTTTCGAGTTTCAGAACCGAAGTCTTCAACTAAAAAGCTAAGTACCCCGTTGGGGAAACTTTACCTTGCTCCTTACCGATGTCAGTAAAAGTTAATAATTGCATTACTTGTGGGAAGCAAATACCTCAAGGATTTTCATTTGTACTGTATTCCTTGCCTAGGCGCCCTGACCACAGCGTACCTTGCTGTCGGTTTTGTGCTAAATTTAATCGACGCACTATTAAACGGCGGTACATTTTTGCTTTTAAATATTTTGGCTCACACTTTAATTATCCAGAAATGTCGTCGGTTAGCAGTCAGACTACCGGAATTCCTAAAAAACGCAAAGAAAAAGACAGAACTTCAAGGTCTAAAACGGACTACGCTTTTTCTAAGCCAGTCGCTAGTTCGCCGGTACTCAGTGAGGTGCTTTCGTAGCCCCTCATACCCGCTACTTCTGATTCGCAGGCCTCTACTGAGACCCATTCAGAGTCCGGTATGCAGCAAGATGCTTCAATTATGGAACCCGCGGATGTCTCTACTTTAGGTCTGGAGCTGCTGTGCAGGCACCAGCTTCTGAGGGTGTTTTCAGGCCTACAAATTTGTATATAAGACCGACGCCATCTTCAAAACTAAGGCCAAAATCTAAACCTATGTCTAAAAAAAGTGACACCTGGGCCACATGTGCAGGCCCCTATGCCTAAAAAACAAACTATCAAAATGGCTGAAGATTTAATCACTCTGATCAGGGGTAGTCAACCCCCCCCCCCCTTCTAAGAGGCCTAGGCAAGACATTGATTATGAATCTTCTGAATGGGATTCTATTTCTTCTGACTCTTCTAATGAACAGGATTTGTCTATACCTACTTATGAGGACTCTGATGCAGAAGATTCCATTCATTCTGCTTCTCCCCTTGAGGATTTTTCTTTTTGTTGAAACTTTAAGGGAACATTTCCACTGGGAAAGTCAGGATTTCTCTGAATCTAAAAAGAGACTTGGGGATTTTCTTCTTCCTCAGCATAGGCCTTTGGCTATACCTCCTGTTCTAGACATTGTTGATTATTTTTCAGAATCTAGTATGGCTCCTGATTCTCTGCCTCCGGCTCCTTGTAAGCCAGACAGATACTACAGGATTCCTGACTCCCAGAAATTCCTTTTCAAAAATCCTGTTGCATTTCCTGAAACCATTTCTCAGGGTCCCAAGGGCAGTAAGGCTTCTACTGCTAAAAATCTTACCCCTTCTGATAGAGATTCCAGGATGCTGGATAGATGGGGTAAGAAGGTTTACACTTCTGCAACCTTGGCAATCGGGGCTTTAAACTGTCAATTTCATATGCTTAAATGTCAACAGCATATCATTGGACTGCTTAAACAGAAAATTATGTTAATTTCTGACTGTGTGGAAAATAAAGATTTAAAAGGATCTATTGCGTTCAGCTGAACAAGCTGGAAAACATACTTTGCAATGTGGTTTTGATTTGGAGGCCTCTTGCAGGGCTGCTGTAACTGGGTATGTGCTAAGAAGGCATGCTTGGCTAAGAGCAAACTCTGCCTGATCATGTTAAAGCAAAATTGTTGGATGCTCCTTTACAATAGGACCATCTCTTTGGTAACAAGGCTGAAGCAGTTTTAAAAAAAGATGGAAGATAAAGCTAAATCTATACAAACTGTGAAAGATTTCTTACAAGTGCAACCTCCAAGATTTAGTAGGCACTGGCCTACTAAGAGCTGGTCCTTTCCAGTTCCTTCAAGAGCCACTCAAGTCAAACCCAGACATTCCAAGGGCTCCAGATTCAAGTCACAAGGGACTTCTAGAACAAAACAATGGGGTGCCTCCTCCAAATCTGGAAACAAGACACCTCCCTATGGTAAGCAGTCACAGTGACTTCCCTCTACACTTGCCATGCACTTATCTTTTAGCCGCCCCTTTGGGGGGAAAACTGGCACTTCATGCAAGACACTGGCAACTTATAACCCAGGACAAATGGGTTTTAAATATAGTATCCCAGGGATACAGATTTCATTTCCACGCGGTGCTAATCCCAAACGGATGGCCAGACCTCCCCCCAAATCAGACGGCATAGGCCCAGTAACAAGTACTGTCCCTCATGAACATGGGAGCTATTCAACCAGTACCAGAAGAGGAAAAGGGACAAGGTTTCTATTCAAGACTTTTCCTGGTACCCAGAAAAGACGAATCATGGCGTCCAATTCTGGACTTATGTACTCTAATCACATTTCTGGGCCTTCCAAAATTCAAGATGCCGACTCTTCAACAGTTACTTTCTATGCTAGGCAAAGATGCCTGGTTGGTAACTCTAGACTTGAGGCTTACCTGCATATCCCAATCAGGGAATCTTGCAGAAGTTACCTCTGCTTCAAAGCAGGCTACTTGCATTACCAGTTCTCTGCACTGCCCTTTGGCTTCTACTGCGCCCAGGGTCTAAATTAAGTGCCTGGCTCCAGTAATTGCATTTTGCAGGCAAAGAAGTATTCAGATATATCCGTACCTGGACGATTGTCCTTGTTTTCTGCCTGAATTAGACATTCTTCCAAAACATCTAGCGTTTGTAAAAAGGGTTCTAACTTGTCTAGGGTACACCATAAACGAAAATAAATCACAACTGGTACTCTCTCAAAAAATTACATTCCTGGGTGCAAGCTTGAATACAACTGCCCAGATGGCTTACCTTACACCAGAAAAGCAAATTCATTTGGTAACTTACTTCAAACAGGTGGCCACAAAAACCCTGCTATCCGCAAAACAAATTCTGTAAGTCTTGGGGTTCATGGCCGCCTGCACTCTTCTAATTCCATATGCAAGACTGCATATGAGGAAACTTCAGTGGTACTTAAAAAGTTTATGGAGTCAACATTGTCACAGCCTGCAACCAATGATTCCTATCATACCTTGCCTGCAACTAGAGTTCCTATGGTGGGCAGAGGCCTGCCACCAAAACAAGGGACTGCCATTCACTCCACCCCCTGCCGCCCAAACCCTAACTACAAACGCATCAGACTATGCTTGGGGGGGGACTCATCTGGCAGGGAAGTGCATTCAGGGCAAATGTGGAGCCCAAATCAAATGCGTCTTCATATCGATCAGAAAGAGATGCTAGCTGTACAGAATGCACTGACTGCCTTCAAGGACTACCTTCATCCAGGACAATAAGGACAGACAACATCACAGTTGTGGTACTTAAACAAGCAGGGGGGTACACACTCCTTCCACCTTTGCAAACTAGCCATGGCATTCTGGAACACGGCCTTGACCTACCAAATACAACTACAAGCTCAATTCCTGCCAGGAAAGCTGAGTACTCTGGCAGACGGACTAAGCAGAAATCTCATGGAGCCACACGAATGGAAACTGGAACCACGGATTTTCAACATGTTGACGCGCAAATGGGGGAGTCCAGACATAGTTCTGGGGTGAGTCAAAAAGATCTATCAGTTGGACAAACTCTGCACAAGAACTCAGCACAAAAAAGCCTAGGAAGTGGATGTTCAATCATTCAGCTGGAAAAACCTATCCGTGTATGCTTTTCCCCCTCTTCCTCTTCTCTCCAAAATTCTACTAAAAGTCAAACAGGGCAAAACAAAAATGATTGATTGCTCCAGACTGGCGCCTCCAACACTGGTACCCACTCCTGCGCACTGTCACCTTCCACCGTGCCACCTGCCTCAGACACCTTACTGTCTCAGAACAACCAAATTCTGCACACTGTGCTCCAAACTTTGAATCTTGCAGCGTGGCTAATCACCTAAATATTCACCTTTAGCATCCCTCAGCAAACCTGTGATGGATGTCATTTTGGAGGCAAGGAGGCATAGTACTAGAAAATCTTATGGTGACAAATGGAAAAGATTCTGTGCCTGGAATCAGTCACAAGGAATAAGCACAGCAGTGCCCAATATTTCTCAGATTTTACAATACGTAACTGAGATGCTTCACAGGGGCCTGTCCTTTTCTTCCATAAAAATCCATGGTTCGGCCATTTCAGCTCATTATAACACAGAACCTCCCCTCTTCTCTCATCCTCTGCTAAAACAGTATCTCAGAGGGGCCAAAAACCTAAGATCACCCAGGAGAGCTCCAACCCCTGCCTGTGACCTCAATTTTTATTGGAAAAACTCTCCCCTTCCTTTTGAGCCAGCTGCTACTGCAGACTTAAAATTTATTTGCTGGAAAACAGCTTTCCTTTTAGTAGTCACTTCAGCTAGAAGGATTTCTGAATTACAGGCTCATATGGCAGTGGACTCTTTATTATTTTTCATGCGGATAGGGTGTCTCTCAGGACCAATCCATCCTTCATGCCTTAGGTGGTATCCAGTGTGGCTCTTAATCAGACCATTCATTTGCCAACTTTCTTTCCCAATCCACAGAACAAGGAGGAACAGATTCTGCATTCATTGGATGTACATGGATTTTACTTAAACAGGACAAAATCTCAAAGAAAACCTGAAAAACTACTGGTGGCATTTGTTGCAGGGGCAGAGGGAAAGGCTATTTCAAAGCAGACTATTTCAAAATGGATAAGCCATTGTATTCATTTCTGCTATATGCACCATGGTAAAACTATCCTCCAGGGGATCAGATCTCATTCCACCAGAGCTGCATCTACTTCTACGGTCTTTCTCAGAGGTTTTCCTACCAGCGACATTCTAGAAGCTGCTACCTGGAGCTCAGTTCATACGTTCACCAAACATTGCTTTTCACCAAACATTGCCATTTACCTCTCTTCTCTAAATGCAGAGCTGGCTTTGCCACTGCTGTCCTGCATGGCCTTATAGCTGCTCCTAATGCTGTATAAATCCATCCCGTCAACCATAGCTTTGGGAATCTACCTAAATGTAATGACTGCAACAGTGAAACACGAAGAGCATAGTACAGTTGTGTACACTTAGCATAAATATAGATGTTTGAGTGTATTCACTGTTGCAGTCCTGGTTACCCTCCCTCCAACCCCCTGTTTTTCTCTTACTATACCTCTACTTTCCTTTGCTATGCTTTAAAAGCCTTTTTGGTGCATCTGCTTTTGTTTGGAGGTATATTTTTGTGTTTTTTAAATTACTTAAATATTTGGCTCCCCATTTGGGGGGCACCTGACATCTGGGGCAAGAAAAACTGATGTAATGGTGTCTGCTGCATGTTTCATACCCCTGACGACTGACGTCATGGAAGAAGGGACAGCAGCCGATGCAGGACCCAAGACTTTGTTAATCAGGCCGACTGAGGGCAACCTGCCAGCAGATTACCCCAAATGTAATGACAACAGTGAATACACTCTAACATCTACATTTATGGTAAGTGTACACAACTGTACTTTTTGATTAATTGGAGGCATCTTGTAGGACTGCTGTCACTGGGTCTGTACTTAGAAGTCATGCTTGGCTTAAGGAGCAGTCTTTGCCAGATCATGTTATAGCTCCATTACCGGATGCTCCCTTAAACCAAGAACACATGTTTGGCAACAAATCAGAAGTAGTACTTAAAAAGATCTTCAGGATCGAATGCAGGAATGGTGGAGAGTTGAATTTAAACAAAAAGACAAAAGGTTAATATTGGTGGCCCATGATAGTGGGCTTATGTACACATTGGTTTACAAAGGCTGTTGAGCATGTGGGAGAAACAGACAAATGTAGGTTTTGTAAAACAGAATTGGAAATGGTTGCACATCTCGTTGGTTGTGATACTGACGCCAGGAAGTCTGTATGTTTAAAGGCATAATAATATGGCAAGGTTGCTGCATAGGGGATTGTGCAAACAGTATAACGAAGCAGCTGAAAAACTTTGGAAACATAAGCCACAAAGCACTGTAGAAAATTATGAAGTTTATATTGCACGTGATCACTCATTACTTACAGTTTATAAAGTAGATGGGAGAAAACCAGATGCATTAGTCCATGAAAAGACAAAAGTAGCAGTGATAATAGAAATTCCTACACCCATTGACTACGGTGTCTTTCGTACAGAGACAAAGTAATACAATACCAGTATTTCCAAGCAGAAATTAGCACAATGTGGAAAAAAGAAATTTACAGTCTTAGATATGTTACCGGTACATGCAACTCTGTATGAATTGCAAGAGTCGTCAGTACTGGGCATGTTGCGGGTGCTGCGAAGGAAGAGCACATGTTCTTTGTGTTTCACTGTTGCAGTCATCATTTGGGTTATCTGCCTGCAGGTAGCCCTTAGCCGGCCTGAGTTAGAGTCTTCGGATTTCTTCATCATATGCTGTCGCTTCTTCCATGACATCAGGGGTATAAAACATGCAGCCGGTGCCATTACATCAGTCTTTCTTGCCATGCGGTGCCAGAAGCAGTTCGCAAGTGCCAGTCGGCCGACTTTTGAAATTTTCATTTTCGAGTTTCAGACCTGTAGTCTTCAAAAAGATAAGTAACCCGTTGGGGATCCTTTTTTCTTGCTCTAACCGATATCAGAAAAAATTAACAAGTCTTTCCTATGGAATGCAAATACCTCCTTGAGATTTTCATTCTTACTGCATCACCTGTTTAGGTCCAGACCACGACGTCCCTTGATGTCGGTTTTGTGCTTTGTTCAACCCCTAAACTATTCGTCGTCTGGCTATTTTTGTAGCTAATTACTTTTGTTCTTGATCTCTGTATTCCGAAATGGCTGTAAGCCATCTGACTACCTATCTTCTGAAAAAACGTAAGGATAAAGACACAGACCGCATACGTTCAAAACTGCCGATGGCACTTCGGATAAGCTAGTTGACAGTCTGCCGGTACTGAGCGAGGCGCTTTCGCAGCCCCTGATATTTGCTAATACAGATTCACAGGCCTCTACTGAGACCCATTCGAAGTCCGGCATGTCGCGAGATGCTTCGACTATGGAACCTGCAGATGTCTGTACCTTGGATGGGTCCGGAGCTGCTGTGCAAGCAACGGCTTCTGAGGGTTTATTCAGGCCTACCGGTTTTCATATTAAACCGACTTTTTCAAGCTAAGAATACCGAATTCCTCAGGCCTAAAGCTCGCACTAAGCTTAGAAAACAGACTACCAAAGCAGATTTTCAGGCCCGTATGCCTCAAAAACAAATGATTAGAATAGCTGAAGAGCTTATTACCTTAATTAGGGGAAGCCAGTCTTCCCTCTCCGAGACCTAGAACTGATTTTCTTTCTGATTCTTCTGATCAGGAATCTGATATCTCTGTTCTTTCGGACTACCAGGATTTACTCTTATCTACTTATGAGGATTCTGATGCAGAGGATTCCATTCCATCTGCTTCCCCTCCAGAAGATTTTTCTTTTGGTGAAACCTTGCATATACCCTTGGGAAGCATTTCTGCTGGAAAGCCAGGACTATTCTCAGTCCAAAAAGAGACTTGGGGAATTTTTATACCTGCCTCAACACAGGCCTCTAGCTATCCCTCCTAAAGCTCAATTACTGGATGCTCCCTTAAACCAAGACCACCTGTTTGGCAACAAAGCAGAAGTACTACTTAAACAGATGTAGGAAAAAGCTAAATCTATGCAAACTGTTAAAGATTTCCTGCAAGTACAGCCTCTCAGATTTAATAGGCATTGACCTTCAAATAATTGGTCCTTTACTGCCTCTTCCAGGCCTTCTCATTCCAAACCCAGAACCAGCAGAACACCCTGGCTTCAGTCCCAAGGTACTCAAAGGTCAAAGCAGTGGGGGGGCTCACACTTCCAAAGCAAGTGGTAGTAAGACTCCCCCCTATGGTGGTAAACTCTCAGTGACTTAACTTTAAACCTTCCAAGCCCTGGTCAACTGACTGTTCCTTTAGGAGGAAAGATAGCCCTGCATGCAAAACATTGGGAACTCATTACCCAGGACAAATGGGTTTTAAATAGTTTCCCAAGGATACAGATTCCACTTCCACTCCTTGCCAACCCCAAACAGTTGGCCAGACCTATGCCCAAATCAGTGGGCAGAGGCTCAAAAGCAAGTTCTCTCTCTCTCAAGCATCAGGGCTATTCAACCTATCCCAGAAGAATGGGGACTAGGTTTCTACTCAAGACTTTTCCTGGTATCCAGAAAAGACCATTCCTGGTGTCCTGTCCTGGACCTGGCTATCCTAAACACATTTTTGGTAGTACCAAAATTCCGGGTGCTAACTCATCACCTGCTTCCCATGCTAGGCAAGAATGCCTGGTTGGCAACACTGGATTTAAAGGAAGCCTGCCTGCACATCCCAATAAGGGAATCTTGCAGAAGATACCTACGGTTCAGAGCAGGCTACATGCAATATCAGTTCTCTGCATTTCCTTTTGGCTTATCTACTGCACCCAGGGTATTCACGAAGTGCCTAGCTCCAGTCATTGCATTTTGCAGGCAAAGAAATATTCAAATATGCCCATACCTGGACGATTGTCTAATTCAGGCAGAAAGCCAATACATACTATTAAATCATCTGGCATTTGTAAAAAAAATGCTAACTTCTCTGGGGTACACCATAAACGAAAATAAATCACATTTTGTACCCTGCCAACAAATTGTATTCGTGGGAGCAAGCTTGAATACAACTTTCCAGATGGCCTACCTCACGCCAGAGAAACAAGTTCATTTGACAGCCTACTTCAAACTACTGGCCACAAAGACCCCGCTATCTGCAAGGAAAATACTGCAAGCCCTGGGGTTCATGGCCTCTTGCATTCTACTAATTCCATATGCAAGACTGCATAATAGGAAACTACAATGGTGTCTAAAAAGCCTATGAAGTCAGCATTCTCAGGATCTTGAATAAATTATTCCTATCATACTTTGTCTGAAGATAGTTCTTTGGTGGGCTGAGGCCTGCTACCAAAACAAGGGACTGCCATTCATTCTACCCCCTGCCGCCCAAACCCTGACAACAGATGCATCAGACTATGCATAGGGGGCTCACTTGGCAGGGCCGTGCATTCAGGGCAAATGGCACCCAAGTCAAATGCACCTGCATATCAATCAAAAAGAAAGGTTAGCTGTACAGAATGCTCTGACAAACTTCAAGGACCCCATTCTTCCAGGACAATTATTGGTAAAGATGGGACCACACCACTGTTATGTGGTACATAAACAAGCAGGGGGGAACCCACTCATACTCTCTCTGCAGACTAGCCATGGCTCTGTGGAACACAGCCTTGAGCTATCAAGTACACCTACAGGCTCAATTCCTGCCAGGAAAGCTAAATACACTGGCAGACGACCTAAGCAGAAATCTCATGGACCCACACAAGTGGAAACTGGAACCATAGATATTCAACAGGTTGCGAAAAAAAAGGGGGGAGCCCAGAAATAGACCTGTTTGCCTCCACTCAGAACTGCCAATTGGACAAATTCTGCACAAGGACTCCCCACAGACAAGCTTGGAAAGTGGATGCCCTGTCCTTCACCTGGAAAAACTTTTCAGTTTATGCCTTTCCTCCTCTGCCTCTCCTCTCCAAAGTGCTACTAAAGATCAAACAGGACAAAACAAGGACAATTCTAATTGCACCAGACTGGCCACGCCAATACTGGTAACCCTCTTGTGTTGTCACTGCTGGCACCATGGCACCTCTTTAGACCCCTGCCCTAGCTGTCCCAGCAGGAAGGCCAGATTCTGCACCCACAGCTTCAAACCATGAACCTTGCGGCCTGGCTTAATTACCTGATCTCTCAGTAAGCATGTGATGGATGCCATTCTGGAGGCAAGGATGACCTTGTACTAGAAAATGCTATGCTGAAAAATGGAACCAAACTCGCAGTGGGCACAGCAGTGCTCAATTTACCTCGTATTCTTCAATACCTAACTGAGATGCTTCACAAGGGCCTTTCCTTTTCTTCCATCAGAATTCATGCCTCAGCCATTTCAGCACATTACAATATAGAACCACCCCTATTCTCTCACCTACTGCTGAAGCAATTCCTCAGAGGGGCCAAAAACATAAGACCACCCAGGAGAGCCCCTACTCCAGCCTGGGACCCTAACTTTGTATTGGAAAAGCTCACTTTACTCTCTCTGAGCCAGCTGCAAATGCAGAGTTGAAATTCCTTTCTTGGAAAACAGCCTTCCTTCTAGCCATCACTTCAGCTAGAAGGGTGTCTGAATTACAGGCCCTCATGGCAGTGGAGCCTTTCATCATCTTTCATGCAGACAGGGTGTCCCTCAGGACCAAATCCCTCCTTAATGCCCAAGGTGGTATCCAGTGTGGCCCTTAATGAGTCCTTTCATTTACCAACCTTTTTTTCTAATCCATAGAACAAAGGGGGACGAATACTGCACTCCTTGGACGTGCACAGACAACTTAGATTTTACTTGGACAGGACTAAGCCTCGCAGGAAATCTGAGCAGCTGCTGGTTGCATTTGCTGCTGGGGCAGAGAAGGCCATTTCAAAGCAAGCCATTTCTAAGTGGATAGGCCATTGCATTCATTTCTGTTATAAGCACCATGGAAAACCTACCCCACAGGGGATAAGACCACATTCAGCCAGAGCTGCATCTACCTCTGCAGCCTTGATGAGACAGCAACCGACACAGGACCCAAGACTTTGATAATCAGGCCGACTGAGGGCTGCCTGCAAGCAGATAACCCAAATGTGATTACTGCAATAGTGAATGCACTGTAACATCTACATTTATGGTAAGTGTACACAACTGTACTTTCTGTAGTCCTATCTCGCCTTCATTCTTACACTTGGGATCAGAGTCGAACCTCTACTCCTACTCTGCCATTCTGTAGCTCAAAAACTTCTGGCTGGCCTGGCTAGGAGGTATCCCATCATGCACCACTAACATAACCCAGATTTCGTTTTTTAATAAAAACTTCTTCAGAATCTGAAGAAGTTTTATTTATTAAAAAACAAAAGCGCTAAAGCACACTTTGTGGATTCTGGTTTATTCCTTCTGGTGGTGTTATAAAGGTTTGTGTGTTTCTGAGATAACCCAGATTTCGTTTGCCGCTCGTTCAGCTCACACATGATGATTCTTGGCCGTGGCTGAGTGAAAATTTTCAATATCTTTGACTAGTTATTGATTAAAACTCCTTTTTGATACTGTAAAATTTTTCGCAGTCTATCTGTTTTAGACTTTTTGCTGCATTGTTTACTGTGTGTCCTGTTTGTACTTTGGCCGTTCTTCTGTTGGCATTTTGTATCCCTGCATCGCTTTTCTTGTGCTGCTTGATATTCGTGTTACACTGCTGCAGTCATTACACTTGGGTTATCCTGCCGCCAGGCAGTTCCCCAGTCTGCCTGAGTTCCAAAGTCTTGGTCCGGCATCGGTTGTTGTCGCCTCCTCCCTGACGTCAGTGCGATCGGGGTATATAAGATGCAGCCGACACCATTTTCTTCAGTCTTTTCTTGCCGCGCGGTGCCTGAAGCAAAAGCAGTTCGCAAGTGCTGGTCGGCCGTCTCCTGAGATTTTCATTCCGAATCCAGAACCGAAGTCTTCTACAAAGCTAAGTACCCCGTTGGGGAAACCCTTTCTTGCCTCAGACCGATGTCAGTAAAAGTTAATAACTGTATTTCTTGTGGGAAGCAAATACCTCCTAAGGATTTCCATTCCTATTGTATCCCATGCCTAGGCCCAGACCACAACGTCATTGGTTGTCGGTTTTGTGCTAGGTTTAACAAGTGCACTATTAAATGTCTGTTTGATTTTGCCCGACATTATTTTGTTAGAAAATTCAATTATACCATGCCGTCGGAACTTCCGACGACCGGAATACACAAAAAGCGCAAAGGCAAGGATAGGCATCCGAGGTCTAAAACTGACAAAGCCTCTTCTAGGCCAGTCGCCGGTTTTCAGCGAGGTGCCTTCACAGCCCCTGACAACCGCTTCTGTAGAACCACAGGCTGCCTCTGACTCCCACGTGGAGATGGCTGGGCCTTTGGATGCACAAGTTATTCAGCCTACCGAGACCATCCTTTCAGAGGGATCTGGAGTAGCTGAACAACCCACAGCTTCAGAGGGTATCTTCAGACCTACTCAGTTAAGCATTAAACCCTCAGCTTAGTCTAAGCCTCCTTTAAAATCAAAGAAACAAATACAGCATTCTCCAGGACAGGCCTCCATGCCTAAGAAACAAATGCTCGAAATGGCCGAAGACCTAATCACTCTGATCAGGGGGTCCTATCCCCCTCCTGATAAAAGGCCTAGACAGGATGCAGACTATGACTCATCCGACCAGGTGTCCATCTCTTCTGATTCATCCTCAGACCTAGGGTACTCTTTACCCCTTATGAGGATTCTGATGTTGAGGAATCAATTCCATCAGCCTCACTGCCTGAGGACTACTCCTTTGGGGAAACCCTGCATACCATGAGGGAGCATTTCCACTGGGAAGACCAAGATTACTCAGAATCCAATAAAAGGCTCAGAGACTTCCTTTTACTACCTCAACACAGACCACTTGCTATTCCGCCAGTGTTAGATATTGTGGATGATGTGTATACTGAATCTAGCTTAAATCCTGATTCCTTACCTCCAGCCACTGTTAAACCTGACAGATACTACATAGTCCCTGACTCTCATAAATTTCTGTATAAAAGCCCTGTAGCTGACCCTGAAACTATTTGTCAGGGACCCAAAGGAGTTAAGGCCTCATCAGCCAGGAATCCAGTTCCCTCTGATAGAGATTCCAGAGCATTAGACAGATGGGGAAAGAAAGTATATACGTCTGCAACTTTAGCAATGAGAGCCTTAAATTGCCAGTTTCACGTGCTAAAATATCAGCAGTTTTTACTGTCTCAGTTAAAACAGAAAATGCTTCCAGAATCAGATCCTCCTAATTTTAAAGAAATGCAGGATTTATTGCATGCAGCTGAAGTGGGAAAGCATACTTTGCAATGCGGTTTTGATTCTCTAGAGGCCTCCTGCAGAGCAGCAGTTACAGGCTCTGTCATTAGAAGACATGCTTGGTTAAAAGAACATACGTTACCAGATCATGTTAAAGCAAAATTATTGGATGCACCTTTGCAGCAGGATGTGTTTGGAGTTGAGGCAGAAGAGGTATTAAAGAAAATGGAGGATAAGGCAAAATCTATGCAAACGGTGAAGGATTTCTTACAGGTTCAGCCTCCTAGATTTAGCAGAAACTGGCCAACTAAGAATTGGTCCTTTCCAATTACAGACAAACCTCAAAGGGGAAGATACAGAGACATCCAAGAGGTAGAGGTCGCACACAAGGTCCTTATAGGCCTCGACAATGGGTTGCATCAGGCCAGAAAGAAGGGGAAGACAGGCCCCAACCATATAAAAAACAGCTCCAATGACTTCAAACTACAGCTGCCAAACCAATCCCTCTTGGCAGCCCCCTTGGGAGGAAGACTGGCACTCTTCTAACACAATTGGCAAATGATCACCAAGGACAAATGGGTTCTGAACATTGTATTTCAAGGTTACAGGTTCCACTTTCACACTCTGCCAAGGTTAAAAGGAATACCAAGTCTGCCACCAAATCAATGGGCAGAGGCTCAAAAACAAATTACAGCACTCATGGATATGAGAGCTATTCAAAAGGTACCATCACAGGAGCAAGGACAAGGATTTTACTCAAGACTCTTTCTGGTACCCAGAAAGGACAAAGCCTGGAGACCCATTCTGGATCTTTCATCTCTAAACACTTACCTGGGTGTTCTGAAATTCAAAATGTTGACATTACAGCAGCTTCTTCCCATGCTGGGCAAGAAAGCTTGGCTCGTGACTTGGGACCTCAAGGAGGCATACCTGCATGTCCCTATCAGACAAAACTGCGGAAGATACCTCAGATTCATAGCTGGTTCAATGCACTACCATTTCTCTGCACTGCCCTTTGGCTTATCTACTGCGCCCAGGGTCTTCACAAAGTGCCTGGCACCAGTAATTGCATTTTGCAGACAGGAATTCAAATTTATCCGTACCTGGACGACTGCCTGATTCAAGCAAAAAGCAAGGACATTCTTCTAAAGCATCTGGCGTTTGTAAAAAAGTTAAGTTGCCCGGGGTACACAGTAAATGAAACAAAATCAAAACTAGTGCCCTCACAAGTGTTTATATTCCTGGGTGCCAGCTTGAACACAACGGCCCAGATGGCTTATCTCACGCCAGACAAGCAAGGAAAACTGACTCAATACTTTCAGTTGATGGCAACAAAGACCCAGCTCCCTGCAAGAAAAATTCTGCAGGCCTTTGGTTACATGGCATCCTGCATGCTACTAATTCCATATGCCAAACTGCATATGAGGAAACTACAATGGTACCTAAAGAATGTATGGTCTCAACACTGTCAAAGTTTGGAAACAGTTATACCACTAATCCCTTGCCTTCAACAGGAGTTTCAATGGTGGGCTCAAGCTTGTCACCTCAACAAGGGACAGCCTTTTACACAACCCACAGCCAGGCAAGCACTGACAACAGATGCATCAGATTACGCCTGGGGAGCACACATGGCAGGCAAATGTATTCAGGGCACGTGGCCCGCAGAACAAAGGCATCTTCACATCAGTCAAAAAGAGATGCTAGCTGTACAAAATGCCGTTATAGCTTTCATGGACCTGCTGCATCCAGGACAACTACTGATAGACAACACCACAGTTATGTGGTACACAAGCAAGGGGGGCACTCACTCCTACCCCCTATGCAGACAAGCCATGACCTTGTGGAACACAGCTATTAACCTTCAAGTTCATCTGCAAGCACAATTCCTGCCAGGAGAGAAGAACACACTGGCAGACGACTTAAGCAGAAACATGGATCCCCACGAATGGGAATTGAATCCACAAATATTCAGAATAACACAGAAATGGTGGAGCCCAGACATAGATCTGTTTGCATCCCCAATAAACTGCTAGCTACAAAAATTCTGCACAAGGAGTTGCCATACACATGCATGGAAAGTGGATGCCCTCTCATTCAGCTGGGAGAACCTACAAGTATACGCTTTCCCACCACTACCATTCCTGCCAAAGTTACTCATAAAAGCCAGGCAAGAAGAGCCAAAGATGATCCTGATTGCACCAGACTGGCCACACCAGCACTGGTACCCAATCTTAAGGAGCTTAGCACAAGAACCACCCTGGATTCTGCCTCATATCCCACATCTGCTGACTCAGCACAACAATCAAATACTATACAGCCAGCTAAAGACCTTAATCCTAGCTGCATGGAAGATTCCTTGGTCAAGCAATCAATGCCTCTCTCCAAAGCTGTTATGGACGTCATTCTGGAGGCCAGAAGGCCTAGTACCAGGAAAGCCTACTCGGATAAATGGAAGAGATTCTGTGCCTGGAACTAAGCTCACAGCCTTGACCCTCTTGTCCCAAATATTCCTCAGATTCTACAATACTTAACTGCGATGCTGGACAAAGGCCTCTCCTTCTCATCCATCAAGATCCACACCTCTGCCATCTCTGCTCATTACAACACTGATCCACCAATTTTCTCTAATCCTCTGTTAAAACAGTACCTCAGAGGAGCTGAAAGCATAAGACCCACCCCGTAGGGCACCTACTCCAACTTGGGACCTCAACTTTGTTTTGGAAAAACTAACTTTACCTCCTTTTGAGCCAGCTAACACAGCAGAATTAAAATACATCTCTTGGAAAACTGCTCTGCTCCTGGCAATAATATCAGCATGAAGAGTTTCAGAATTACAAGCACTAATGGCAGTGGAACCTTTCCTCATTTTCCACCAGGACAGGGTGTCTTTAAGAACTAACCCTACGTTTATGCCAAAGGTGGTATCCAGTGTGGCTCTAAACCAAACTATTCACCTGCCATCTTTTTATCCTGTACCACAGAATAAAGGGGAGAAACTACTGCACTCTTTGGACATTCACAGGCAATTACGCTTCTACTTGGACAAAACCAAAGCTTTCAGAAAATCTAACCAATTATTGGTAGCATATGCTGCAGGAGCACAGGGAAAAAACATTTCAAAACAGACCATTTCAAAATGGATAGGACATTGTATACGTTTTTGCTACACATATTATGGAAAACCTCTACCTAGCAGCATTAGATCTTACTCCACCAGGGCAGCAGCCACTTCATCTGCCTACTTCAGGGGAGTACCTACCAAGAATATTTTGGAAGCAGCAACTTGGAGTTCTGTACATACCTTCACCAAGCATTACCATCTGCCTCTTTACTCTAAATCCAGAGCTGGCTTAGCCATTGCAGTGCTGCAGGGCCTTATAGCCACCCATGCCTTATAGAACCAGCCACCCTACCTCAGCTTTGGGACTCTACCCAAGTGTAATGACTGCAGCAGTGTAACACGATGAACATAGTGCAGTTTTGTACCTCCCATAAATGTAGATGTTCGAGTGTATACACTGCTGCAGTCCATGTTACCCTCCCTCCTTCCCCTCTCACTGGCAGGTACGTACCCAAGTCTCCTACCCTTTCTACCTATGGGGAGTATTTGCTGGTAGCTGTAATTTTTTTTTTTTTTTTTTTTTTTTTTTTTTGCTTTTCTTGTGTATGTTTTATTAGCAATTGGAATTGCCTGCCTATATAGAAGCACCTGACATGTGAAGCAAGAAAAAAACTGAAGAAAATGGCGTCGGCTGCATCTTGTATACCATTGTCGCACTGACGTCAGGGAGGAGGCGACAGCAACCGACGCCAGACCAAGACTTTGGAACTCAGGCTGACTGGGGAACCGCCTGACGGCAGGATAACCCAAGTGTAATGACTGCAGCAGTGTATACACTCGAACATCTACATTTATGGTAGGTACAAAACTGTGCTTTTTGTTCTGTTCTGTTGGTTTCTCCCTGGGCTAGTCTCATTTAAATTAGAGGTCCTAGTTCTCTCTTTATCTTCTCTTCTCTTCTTAGGGCTAGGCCCGTTTAAGTTAGAGGACCCAGTCCTCTGTTTGCGCTGCTGTTTATCTGTTTGGAGATGGTTGTCTTACTTTGCTCTTAGTGGTTATTGCAGTATGTACAAAGATACTAAGGATCATAAGCCTTCGGGCTTCAAACAGTGTACAAAATGTGCCCAGAAAATGTCCTTAATGGATGGGCACAATCTGTGTGTGTATTGTTTGGGGGCTATTCACCTCCAAGAGTCTTGCATGTTTTGTCATGCATTTAGTCCTTGTGTTCAGAAGAGGAAGAGCAATCTTATTTTGAAAGGACTATTGAAGCATTCCTTTGAGGAGTAATTAACATCTTCATCCTCCTGCTCTAAATCTTTCCTCTTCCAAGAAAGACAAAGCAAAAGCTACAAAAAGGCGGTCTCTTACCCTTTCTGTGTCAGACGCCATACAAAATTACCAAAATGACTACATCCTCATCGGCTCCACTGGTGTGTGCCGACAGAGACTTCCATTGTGGATTCATCAGTGTCTGCTCCAGGAGCTTCGGAGCCGATAACTGAGCCTGTGTCTCGGAGCCGGTCAGCTGAACTCCGACAGGTCTCTCCAACTCTTGGGTCGTCTATTTTTCAGCGATACTGGTCCCACACCTTCCAGGTCGTCTAGGAGCCTTTCTGATGAAGATGAGAGAGTGGTGCATAGACTGCTTCAGAGAGTGGTGCATAGACTGCTTCAGATTTTTGCGCTGACTAATTTACTTTCGGCTCCTTTCTCATTGGCTCTGGAGCCTAATGTGCCCTTGCAACCTGTCAATGTTCCTCTGACCCATTCTGGGCTGTCAGAGACAGAGTTGTCGGTGCCTCGGGTTGTGGAAAGGTTGGCTCCAGCTACCCCAGTTGGTCTCTCTCTTCTGATATCTCCTCCGACCTTTTTGGTGCCATCTGTGGGGTCTAGGGTCCTCAGTTCTCCGGTTGGGCCCGAGGGTGACTCTTCGAATCAAACTTCGGTTCCGAGCCTACCTCTCTGTGCGTCGGCGCTGGTGAGCTTGGAACCCACATCTGCCTTGGAGCCCATCTCCTCGGCGCTGAGGACCGCCTCAGCATCTTGGGAGCAGGGGGCATCCTCTGAGCCGGAAGGATCGGCCTTTGAGGTGGTGTCTGCTGTCCAGGTCTTCAGTTTCAACTAGAGGTACCGACATGCTTCCCCCTAAAGCGTCGACTTCAGTCTCATCTCCCTCTCTCTACTAACACAGCAGAGACTCACAGCCTCAGGAAATCTCCATGAGTGGTCCCCAGTCTTCTGAGGTCTCCCCAGAATACCTTTGAGGAAGCCACCTAGGAAGAAAACTTGTAAGAGGAAAGGTGTTGACTCCCCTGATGAGTCCATTACATCAGGCACTGACCTCGAGTCAGAAGGGTCCCCCAAGTCGTCGTCTGATCTCATTCACAGATATCCTTGAGATCCTGAAACAGAGTGGCGGCTGGCCCACCACATCCTTTTCTGATGAAGAGTCAGTGTACCTGAAGTATTTCTGGTCTCAACCCTCCACCCATTTGGGGGTGTCCACGTTTTGACGAGCTTCGGGATTTAGTGAGTTGAAAGGTGTGGGAATCTCTTGATGCTGTGGAACCAGTTCCTAGAAGACCAAATAAATTTTTGTCAGCACCCCAGGACAGACTCTTACCAAGGGCTCTCCAGTAGCTGCTATGGTGGTGGCAGCAGCCCCCAAAAGTGAATTTGCCAAAACGTCCCCCACTGTCCATCCCCCGAACAAGGAGTCTCTAACGATGGATAGGTATGGGAAGCGTGTCTTTTCTTCAGCAGTTTTTACACTTGGATCGCTGAACTACCGGTCTCATTTCACAAGGCACCAGAGAGAGCTCCTAAAAAAGCTGGGAGAGACTCTGCAAGATAAAGTATCTGATGTGGTATCTCAAAGTTAACGCACAGATGTCTACCTTAAATTCTGTTGTGAACTCCTCCATGAGGCTGATATCTTATGCAGCTGATGGAGGGAGTAGGGCAGCAGGTTCAGGAGTTTCTCTCAGAAGACACTCCTGGGTGTGCTTATGTAACTTTACAGAGGCCTTTAATTCTTTTACCAACGCCCCCTTTGACGAATCCTCATTGTTTGGAACCAAGATGGACACACTCACCAGGTGCAAGCAGGAAGGAAAAACCCCGTCTGTCATGGGAGTTCATTTTTCCATTCCTTCTAGATCCTGTCCCAAAGGGCAGAAGGGTGGCCAAATGAGGTTCAAGAAGTCGCCGAAGTTTTTTCTGGATGCACAAGGTGATTCCTTCTCCAGAGATAGAGGAGGACGAAATAACTGTAGACGCCGCCCTAGAGGCAGAGGAGGCCCACAGAAACAAGGATACAGTGATTACTTTCGTGGTTGTCCCTAGCAGCGCTCCTGAAAGGAAGCCCGACTGCATGTGTCTGGAGCCAGTCGGGGGTCGTATTTCTTTATAGCCAGAAACCTGGCACGATATCACTCAAGACAAGTGGGTATTAAAGATGATTACCAGAGGTTACCATATTCCTTTCTCTTCTGCACCCCCTCAGATCAGACTAATCCCAGATGTGCCACCCAGTCACAGGGATTCAGCAACTCTAGAAATCCAAAAGTTGCTCACAGAGAGTCATCCAACCTGTCCCCGCAGACCAAGTAGGATTAGGGACTTACTCTAGATTCTTTTTGGTGCTAAAAAGAACAGGGGACTTGAGACCCATCTTGGATCTCAGCAAATTGAATGAATCTGTGCAGATGTCCATGTTCTGAATGGTTACCTTACAGTCGATACTCCCGTTGTTAGGGAAAGACATTTGGATGTGCTCCATAAACCTCCAAGATGCATACTACCATATCAAAATGGACAGGGCATCAAGGAGTCGCTTACACTGAAAGCTGGGAGCTAGTCGTTATCAGATGTTCTTCGTGGTTCACTGTTGCAGTCATTACATTAGGGTAATCTGCTGGCAGGTTGCCCTCAGTCGGCCTGATTAACAAAGTCTTGGGTCCTGCGTCGGTTCCTGTCCCTTCTTCCATGACGTCAGGGGTATAAAACATGCAGCCGACACCATTGCATCAGTCTTTATTGCCGTGCGATGCCCGAAGCAGAAGCAGTTCGTAAGTGCCGGTCAGCCGACTCCTGTAATTTTTGATGTCCTTCAAGGATGCATCTGCAGTCCTTACAAATGGGTTGTCCTGTCGTCAGGCAGCCCTTCAGTCGGCCGGATTCCAAAGTCTGGGTCTGGCTTCGGCTGGTGTCGCACTTCACCCGACGTCATAGCTGCAGTTTTTCAGGTAGAAAGGCATCAGCCGACGCCATCTTCTTCAGTCTTTCTTGCCGCGTGGCGCCCGAAGCAGAAGCTGTTCGCAAGTGCCGGTTGGTCAGAACCAGAGATTTCATACCGAATACTACTTTGAAGACTTCTAAAAAGCTAAGTACCCCGTTGGGGACTCTTTCTTGCCTCAGCCGATGTCAGAAAAAGTGAATAACTGTTTAACTTGTGGGAAACAAATACCTCAAAGATTTCCACTCTTACTGCTTACCTTGTTTAGGCCCAGACCACGACGTAGCAGCTTGTCTAGCCTGCTTCTTTTAACCGACGGACGCTTAGACGTCGGTCAGAATTTGCAGAACAGTTTTTCGGCTCTGAATTTGCTTATATCATGCCGTCGGATCCTCCGACTTCACAAATTACCTAAAAACGCAGGGAAAAGGACCGACACTCGCGGTCCGCGGTTTCGGCCGAAACCGCGGTTAAGCCAACCACGAGTGTCTCGGTTTCGGCTGAAACCGAGCAAGCGGTTCTTCCCCCGGCCGAAAACATGCCTTCTACCGAGGCCTCTTCTAGCCTGGTGGAATCGGCTTCTGAAATCCAACCTTCTGTTGCGGTTTCTCAGGAATTATCAGACACTATTCCCTTGGATATTTCAACCCCTGCACGTGGAGCTGCTAGGCCTCCTGCAGCCATGTCTATTAAGGCCTTTGCCAGGGCTAAAGCTTCAAAAACGGTGCCTGTTAAACCCCACTCTCACAGGCCCAGCTCCAGTTCCCATATGCTTTCTTTGGCTCAGGATCTCATTTCTTTAATTCGTGGCTCCCAGCCTCATCCAGGCAGGTCCTCTCATCCACCTCCAGAGAAGAGGCCTAGAGCAGAGCCCCCTGAACCAGTATCCACAGATGACTCCTCTGATGACTCAGAACATACAGACCCTCCTGAGGCTCCTTATTCCCCTTACGAAGACTCTGATGCTGAAGAGTCCATTCCTTCAGCCTCTCCACCTGAGGAATTTTCCTTTGGGGAAACCTTGCATGCTATGAGGGAACAATTTCAGTGGCAGGGGCAAGATTTCTCAGACTCCAGAAAAAGGCTTAGAACCTTTCTACATTTGCCACAGCATAGACCTTTAGCTATACCTCCAGTTCTTTCTGTTGTAGATGATGCATTTAATGATGCTTGCACTGCTCCTGATTCATTACCTCCAGCCACTGCTAAGCCCGATAGGTTCTACAGGGTCCCGGACACTCATCACCATTTATACAAGGCTCCTTTTGCAGATCCAGAGACTATCTCCCAGGGTCCTAAAGCTGTAGCAACTACATCTGCTAAAAGCCCCCTACCCTCTGAAAGGGAATCCAGATCCTTAGAGAGATGGGGTAAAAAAGTTTACACTTCTGCTACTTTGTCAGCTAGAGCTTTGAACTGCCAATTCCATATGATTCAATATCAAGAGTTTATGATTGACCAGTTAACTAAAAAGCTGTCCTCTGAAGAATCTCTAGATAAAAAATATGTTCAGGAACTGGTACATAACATACAGCAGGTTAGTAACCATTCTTTAAAATGTGACTATGATGCACTGGAGGCTTCCTTTAGATCAGCCATGACTGGCACAGTTATCCGGAGACATGCATGGTTGAAAGAGCAGGCATTACCAGACCATGTCAAATCTAAGCTTTTGGATGCACCCATGGACAAGGTCAATTTATTTGGTTCCCCAGCACAGCAGGTACTAAAGAAGATGGAAGAGAGGGCGAAATCTGTACAAACAGTGAAAGATTTCTTACAGGTTCAACCTCCAAGGTTTAGCAGGAACTGGCCCTCCAAAAATTGGTCCTTTCCAGACTCCTATAAGACACAGAGAGGCAGGAATAAAGAGGCAGAAACCAATCCAGGGGTGCCTACAGGGGACGCCAGTGGCAAGGTAGCAACCAGCGAGGCACGGACGCAGCCACCACCACTACAACAACACACTCACAGTGACTTGGATGTGGCACCGCCTACCAGGGAACAACTGGAAGCACCCTTAGGCGGAAAGCTAACTTTATTTTCAATGAACTGGCATTGCATCACAAGGGAAAAATAGATTTTGCAAACTATAGACCAAGGTTACAGGTTCCATTTCCATACTCTACCAGGAAAGAGAGGAATGCCAAACCTACCACCTACTCAAAGGGCAGAAGCTCTAAAGCAAATATCTCAATTATTAAGAATGAGAGCTGTGGAAAAGGTACCATCTATGGAGCAAGGAAAGGGATTTTACTCCAGACTCTTCCTGGTACCAAGAAAAGAGAACAAATGGAGGCCTATTCTCGACCTGTCCGCTTTAAACACATTCCTCATTGTTCCAAAATTCAAAATGCTGACCCTACAGCAGCTTCTTCCCATGCTGGGCAAGGAGTCTTGGCTGGTAACTCTAGATCTCAAGGAGGCATACCTGCACGTCCCCATACGACCAATTTGCAGAAGATACCTCAGATTTCTTGCAGGATCAGAGCATTATCAATTCTCAGCATTGCCCTTTGGCTTATCTACTGTGCCCAGAGTGTTCACGAAATGCCTGGCATCAGTAATTGCTCATTGCAGACTTCAGGGGATCCAAATTTATCCCTACCTGGATGACTGCCTGATTCAAGCGGACAACTAACAGAAGACTTACAAAGAGTCATTTACCTACTGCAAGCCCTGGGATATACAGTCAATATAAAAAAGTCAAGGCTGACTCCATCCCAAAGAATAACTTTTCTGGGTGCAGAGCTGGACACATCAAAACAAATGGCATTCCTAACTGCAGAAAAGCAAGAGCAACTACCTCTCTACTTCTTGGCATTAACAAAGCAGAACCATCTAACTGCAAGAAAAGTACTGCAAGCCCTAGGCTTCATGGCATCCTGCATAATTCTGGTCCCTCATGCCAGACTGCATATGAGAAAGCTACAGTGGTACCTAAAGAATTTGTGGTCCCAACACAAGCACAGCCTAGAAGCCAAAATTCCAATAATCCCATGCCTGAAACAAGAGTTCCTATGGTGGGCTCAGGCCTGTCAATCAAATAAAGGATTGCCCTTCTGCAACAGTCAACCAAGCCAAACCATCACGACAGATGCCTCAGACCTCGGTTGGGGGGCACACATGCTGGACAAGTGCATACAAGGCTTATGGACTCAAGACCAGCTGCGCCTGCACATAAATCTAAAGGAAATGCTGGCAGTAAAATTGGCAATCCAGTCATTCAGACCATTTCTCCAAGAAGGTCAGTTGATAAGGACAGACAACACCACAGTTATGTGGTACATCAACAAACAGGGAGGCACACATTCATATCCTCTATGCCGGCTGGCACTGGACCTATGGGATGTGGCTCTGAGCTACAACATTAAGTTACAAGCAATTTTTGTACCGGGAAAAGAAAACATTCTGGCAGACATTTTAAGCAGAACTACCACAGATGCCCACGAATGGATGCTGCATCTGGACATCTTCAAAGCCATCACAAGAGAATGGGGATTACCACAAATAGACTTGTTTGCATCCCCACTCAATCACCAGCTAAAGAAATTCTGCACAAGGACGTACCACCCACTCGCTGGGAAGGTGGACTCCCTATCTTTCAGTTGGAAAAACCTGACAGCTTATGCATTCCCACCACTTCCTTTGATGCACAAGGTGCTTTTGAAGATCAAAGAGGAACGTCCAAGGATCATTCTGATAGCTCCAGACTGGCCAAGACAACATTGGTACCCATTGCTGAGGAGCATGTCTCGGGAACAAATATGGACACTGCCCCTGATCCCATTGCTGTTAACACAGGACAACTACAACATCCTGCATCCAAACCTGAAAACTCTGCAGCTAACTGCCTGGAACATTACATAAGGACAATTAACCCAGATTTATCCCAAAGGGTTAAAGACATAATCCTTGAGGCTCGTAGACCTTCAACAAGAAAGAATTATGCAGCAAAATGGAAAAGATATCTCATTTGGAGTACTGCAAAGGAGAAGATGTGGCGCTAGTAAACATAGCCAACATACTGGAGTACTTGGCAGAGCTCTTCCATGCAGGCCTGTCCTATTCTTCCATCAAGATACATGCATCAGCTATTTCAGCAGAATACAGCTTGGATCCTCCTGTCTTCTCTCATCCTCTGCTCAGACAGTTTCTGAGAGGAATTAAAAATGTAAAACCTCCCAGGAAACCACCATTGCCAGCATGGGACTTGAACTTTGTGTTAGAAAAATTGACACTTCCCCTTTGAACCAGCAGCAACAGCAGAATTACAATACTTATCCTGGAAGACTGCTTTCCTACTGGCAATCACCTCAGCAAGAAGGGTCTCTGAACTACAGGCATTAATGACAGTGCAACCCTTCCTGATCTTCCATCAAGATAGTGTCCATGAGAACAAATCCCACATTTATGCCTAAGGTGGTATCCAGAGTGTCTTTAAATCAGGCTATCCACCTCCCTACATTCTTCCCCAACCCACAGAACAGGGAAGAAAGACTGTTGCATACCTTGGATGTACATAGGCAATTACGCTACTACCTGGACAGGACCAAGTCCAATAGAAAAACTGACCAGCTTCTGGTAGCATATGCAACAGGAAAGGAAGGAAAATCTATTTCAAAACAGACAATCTCCAAATGGATAGGAAATTGCATTAGATTTTGTTACTCCTACCATGGAAAGAAAACTCCAGAGAACATCAGGCCTCACTCCACAAGGGCTACAGCCACTACCACAGCTTTCTTACGAGGAGTGACTACCAAGGACATTATAGAGGCTGCTACTTGGACCTCCGTGCATACATTTGCCAAGCATTACAATTTACCTTTATACTCTAGATCCCGAGCAGGTTTTGCCACTGCTGTTTTGCAAGGGATCCTAACTACACCATAATCTCTACTTTTTTCCTCCTCCCGTAGTTTAGCTATGGTATTCTACCCATTTGTAAGGACTGCAGATGCATCCTTGAAGGACATAGTACAGTTTTGTACCTACCATAAATGTAGATGTCCGATAGGAATGCATCTGCAGTCAGGATTACCACCCACCTTCCCTCTGTGGTACTCCTAGGGTATTTGCCATCCTTCAGCTAGCTTGGGGGGGGATCTATTATGGTGTATTTGTTTGTATATATGTACATACATGCTTATTTTATGTGTTTGCTCTCTACTATTTGGAAACATTGGCATTTATCCAAATTTAGCCATCAGAGGGCACCTGGCATCTGGGGCAAGAAACACTGAGGAAGATGGCGTCGGCTGATGCCTTTATACCCGAAAAACTGCAGCTATGACGTCGGGTGAAGTGCGACACCAGCCGAAGCCAGACCCAGACTTTGGAATCCGGCCGACCGAAGGGCTGCCTGACGACAGGACAACCCATTTGTAAGGACTGCAGATGCATTCCTATCGGACATCTACATTTATGGTAGGTACAAAACTGTACTTTTTAGAGTTTCAGAACCGAAGTCTTCAACTAAACGCTAAGTACCCCATTTGGGAAACTTTTTCTTGCTCATTACCGATGTCAATAAAAGTTAATAATTGCATTACTTGTGGGAAGCAAATACCTCGTAAGGATTTTCATTTATACTGTATTCCTTGCCTAGGCCCTGACCACAACGTACCTTGCTGTCGGTTTTGTGCGAAATTTATTCAACGCACGATTAAACGTCTATATTTTTGCTTCTAAATATTTTGGCTCAATTTAATTATCCAGAAATGTCTGGTAGCAATCTGACTACCGGAATACCTAAAAAGCGCAAAGAAAAAGACCGTCGCTGTCCAAAATTGACTACGCTTCTAAGCCCTTCGCCAGTTCGCCGGTACTCAGTGAGGTGCTTTCGCAGCCCCTAATACCCGCTACTTCTGATTCGCAGGCCTCTACTGAGACCCATTCGTAGTCCAGTATGCCGCGAGATGCTTCATTATGGAACCTGTGGATGTCTCTACCTTAGATGGGTCCGGACCCGCTGTGCAGGCACTGGCTTCTTAGGGTGTTTTCAGGCGTACAGATTTGTGTATTAGACAGACGCCATCTTAAAAACCTAAGGGCAAAATCTAAGTCTGTGCCTAAAAAAATGACGCCTGGGCCACGTGTGCAGGCCCCTATGCCTAAAAAACAAATGATCAAAATGGCTGAAAATTTAATTACTCTGATCAGGGCTAGCCAAACCCCTTCCTTCTAAGAGGCCTAGGCAATACATTGATTATGAATCCTCTGAACAGGATTCTATTTCTTCTGACTCTTCTAATAAACCGGATTTGTCTATTCCTACTTATGAGGACTCTGATGCAGAAGATTCCATTCCTTCTGCTTCTCCACCTGAGGATTTTTCTTTTCGGGAAACTTTACATACCTTAAGGGAACATTTCCTCCAGGAAAGTCGGGATTTCTCTGAATTTAAAAAGAGACTTAGGGATTTTCTTCTTCCTCAGCATAGGCTTTTGGCTGTACCTCCTGATGTTCTTTGTGTTTCACTGTTGCAGTCATTACATTTGGGTAATCTGCTGGCAGGTTGCCCTCAGTCGGCCTGAATTCCAAAGTGTTGGGTCCTGCGTCTGTTGCCGTCTCCTCTTCCATGACGTCAGGTCGGCAGGGGTATAAAACATGCATCAGACGCCATTTTCTTTAGTCTTTCTTGCCGCGCGGTGCCCGAAGCAGAAGCATTTCGCAAGTGCCAGTCAGCCGACTACTGAAATATTTGAGTTTCAGAACCGAAGTCTTTACTAAAGCTAAGTACCCCGTTGGGGAAACTTTTTTCTTGCTCCATACCGATGTCAGAAAAAGTCAATTGTATTACTTGTGGGAAGCAAATACCTCATAAGGATTTCCATTTATACTGTATTCTTTGCCTAGGCCCTGATCACAACATGCCTGGCTGTCGGTTTTGTGCCAGATTTAACCAACACACTATTACGCTTGGGTATATTTTTGCCTCAGAGTATTTTGGAAACTGATTTAATTACCCAGAAATGTCGGATAGTAATCCGACTACCGGAGTACACAAAAAACGCAAAGAAAAGGACAGAGGAAGGCAGTCGAGATCCAAAACTGACGAAGCTTCTTCTAAGCCAGTCGCTGGTTCGCTGGTACTCAGTGAGGTGCTTTCGCTGCCCCTGATACCCACTACCTCAGAGTTGCAGGCCTCTACCGACACCCATGTGGAGTCTGGCATGCCTCAATATATTCAAGGTTTTGGACCAACGGATGTATCTTTCTCGGATGTGTCCGGAGCCGTTGAGCAGGCACCAGCTTCTGAGGGTGTTTTCAGACCTCAACATTTGTACATCAAACCTACGACAGCTGCAAAACCAAAGACAAAAGCAACTTCTAAAACTAAAAAAACGATGCATGAGCCACGTGCACAGGCCTCTATGCCTAAAAAACAGATGATCAAAATGGCTTAAGACCTTATTACCTTGATAACGGGTACCCATCCCTCTCCAGATAAGAGGCCCAGGCAAGACACTGAGTCTTCAGATCAGTTTTCTGTTTCTTCTGATCTGGAATTATCTATACCTCTCTATGAGGATTCTGATGTAGAGGAGTCTGCATCTCCTCCTGAGGGTTATTCATTTGGAGAAACCTTGCATACTTTGAGGGAGCATTTTCACTGGGAGAGGCGAGATTTCTTAATCAAAAAAGAAGCTTTGGGATTTCCTTCTCTCTCAGCGCAGGCCTTTAGCCATTCCCCCTGTTTTAGACATTGTGGATGTGTTTTCAGTGTCAAGCTTGACCCCTGACTCCTTACCTTCGGTTCCCAGTAAGCCTGACAGATATTACAGGGCCCCTGATTAACATACATTTTTATTTAGAAACCCTGCTGCTGATCCTGAAACTATTTCACAGGGTCCAAAGGGAGTTAAGGCCTCAACAGCAAAAAATCCTACCCTCTCTGACAGATTTCAAGGGCACTGGACAGATGGGGGGAAAAAAGGTTTATACATCTGCAACCTTGGCAATCAGGGCCTTAAACTGTCAATTTCATATGCTTAAGTATCAACAACATGTTATGGGATTGCTGAAACAGAAAATGATGATTTCTGAATGTGTAGAAAATAAAGAATTGCAGGAATTATTGCATGCACCTGAACAGGTTGGAAAGCATACTTTGCAATGTGGTTTTGATTCCTTAGAGGCCTCCTGCGCTGGTGCAGATGTCCTTCAAGGATGCATCTGCAGTCATAACAAATGGGTTGTCCTGTCGTCAGGCAGCCCTTCGGTCGGCCGGATTCCAAAGTCTGGGTCTGGCCTCGGCTGGTGTCGCACTTCACCCGACGTCATCTCTACTGGTCTTCGGGTATAAAGGCATCAGCCGACGCCATTTTCCTCAGTCTTTCTTGCCGCGTGGCGCCCGAAGCAGAAGGTGTTCGCAAGTGCCGGTCGGTCAGATCCAGAGATTACTACTACCGAATACTACTTCGAAGACTTCTAAAAAGCTAAGTACCTCGTTGGGGACTCTTTCTTGCCTCAGCCGATGTCAGAAAAAGTAAATAACTGTTTAACTTGTGGGAAACAAATACCTCATAAAGATTTCCACTCTTACTGCTTACCTTGTTTAGGCCCAGACCACGACGTAGCAGCCTGCTTAGCCTGTGCTTCCTTCAACCGGAGCGCTTAGGCGCCGGTCGGAGTTTGCTGAACAGTTTTCGCTCAGATTTTGCGTACATTATGCCGTGGATCCTCCGACTTCTCAAATTGTTAAAAACGCAAGAAAAGGACCGACACTCGCGGTCCGCGGTTTCGGCCGAAACCACGGTTAAGCAAACGCGAGTGTCTCGGTTTCGGCCGAAACCGAGCAAACGGGTCAATCTTCAGCCGAATCCATGACTACTACCGAGGCTCCTGCTACCCTAGTTGAATCGGCCTCTGAAGTTTTGCCTACTAATGTGGTTCCTATAGAATTATCAGACACCATCCCTTTGGATGTCTCTACCCCAGCACGTGGTGCTGCTAGGCCTCCTGCAGCCTTGTCTATTAAGGCCTTTGCCAGGGCTAAAGCACCCAAAACTGCTAAATCAGCCCTCACACAGGCCCAGTTCCAGTTCTCAAATGCTTACTCTGGCAGAGGATCTCATCTCTTTAATAAGGGGATCCCAATCTCGCCCAGACAGGGCCTCTCAGCCTCCAGAAAAGAGACCTAGAGCAGAGCCCCCAGAGCCAGTGTCCTCAGATGATTCTTCTGATGATTCAGACATTACAGACCATCCAGAGGCTCCTTTTTCTACTTATGAAGATTCCGATGCTGAAGAATCTATTCCATCTGCCTCTCCACCAGAGGAATTTTCCTTTGGGGAAGCCTTACATGCCATGAGAGAGCAATTCCAATGGCAGGGACAAGATTTCTCAGATTCAAGAAAAAGGCTTAGGACCTTTCTACACTTACATAACATAGGCCCTTAGCTATACCTCCAGTTCTGCCTGTTGTGGATGATGCATTTAATGATGTTTGCACTGCTCCTGATACTTTACCTCCAGCCCCTGCCAAACCAGATAGGTTTTACAGGGTAACCGACACCCATCACCCCCTATTCAAAGCCCCACTTTCAGATCCTGAGACTTTCTCCCAAGGGCCTAAGGCAGTAGCCGACCTCAGCAAAACCCTCTCCCTTCTGAAAGGGAATCCAGGTCCTTAGAGATGGGGTAAAAAGTTTACACCTCTGCTACTCTTTCAGCTAGAGCTTTGAACTGTCAGTTCCATATGATCCAATACCAAGAGTTTATGCTTGATCAGTTAACTAAGAACCTGTCCTCTGATGACTCCTTAGATAAGAAATATGTTTTAGAAATGGTGAATAACATTCAGCAGGTTAGTAACCATTCTTTAAAATGTGGCTATGATGCACTGGAGGCTTCATTTAGATCAGCCATGACTGGCACAGTTATAAGAAGGCATGCATGGTTGAAAGAACAGGTCTTGCGGAACATGTTAAAGCAAAGCTGTTAGATGCTCCTATGGATAAGGCCAGTCTATTTGGTTCTCCTGCTCAGCAAGTAATGAAGAAAATGGAAGAGAAGGCAAAATCTGTACAAACAGTTAAAGATTTCTTACAGGTTCAGCCACCAAGGTTTAGCAGGAACTGGCCTTCCAAAAATTGGTCCTTTCCAGACTCCTCTAAATCTCAGAGAGGCAGGAATAGACGTTCCAGAGGCAGAAATCAATCCAGAGGAGGTGCCTACAGAGGACGCCAGTGGCAAGGCAATAACCAGCGAGGCACAGACACAACCACTGCCACTGCAACAGGACAATCACAGTGACTTGGCTCTGACACCGCCTACCAGGTAACAAATAGCAGCACCCTTAGGCGGGAAGTTAGCCTTCTTTTCAAAAAATTGGCACTATATCACAAAAGACAAGTGGATTTTGCAGACCCTAGACCAAGGCTACAGGTTTCACTTCCACACCTTACCAGTAAAAAGAGGAATGCCAAACCTACCTCCAAATCAGAAAACAGAAGCTCTAAAGCAGATAGCTCAATTAACAAAGATGAGAGCTGTGGAAAGAGTACCACCAACAGAACAGGGCAAAGGATTCTACTCCAGACTCTTCCTAGTACCAAGAAAAGAGAAAAGTTGGAGACCTATTCTCGACCTGTCCGCCTTAAACACATTCATCATTGTCCCAAAATTCAAAATGCTGACCCTACAGCAACTTCTTCCCATGCTGGGCAAGGAAACTCTAGATCTCAAGGAGGCATACCTGCACGTCCCCATATGACCAAATTGCAGAAGATACCTCAGATTTCTTGCAGGATCAGAGCATTATCAATTCTCAGCATTGCCCTTTGGCTTATCTACTGCGCCCAGAGTATTCACAAAATGCCTGGCATCAGTAATCGCTCATTGCAGGCTATAGGGAATCCAAATTTATCCATACCTGGACGACTGCCTGATACAAGCGGACAACAAAAGCAAACTGACAAAAGACTTACAAAGAGTCATTTGCTTACTACAAGCCCTGGGATACACAGTCAGTTTAAAAAAGTCAAGACTAATACCATCCCAAACAAAAACATTCTTGGGTGCAGAATTGGACACAGTAAAACAAATGGCATTCCTAACTGCAGAAAAAAGAGAACAACTCCCTCATTACTTCTTGGCATTAACAAAGCAGAACAAAGTAACAGCAAGGAAAGTACTGCAGGCCTTGGGCTTCATGGCATCATGCATAATCCTGGTCCCCCATGCCAGATTGCATATGAGAAAACTACAGTGGTACCTAAAGAATTTATGGTCTCAACACAGGCACAGCTTAGAAACCGAAATACCACTAATCCCATGCCTGAAACAAGAGTTCCTATGGTGGGCTCAAGCATGCCAGTCAAACCCAGGCTTGCCCTTCCACAACTTTCAAGCAAGCCAAACCATCACAACGGACGCCTCAGACCTAGGTTGGGGGGCCCATATGCTGGACAAATGCATACAAGGATTATGGACTCCAGATCAACTGCACCTGCACATAAATCAAAAAGAAATGCTGGCAGTAAAACTAGCAATCCAGAATTTCAGACCATTCCTCAAAGAAGGCCATTTGATGATAAGGACAGACAACACCACAGTCATGTGGTACATCAACAAACAGGGAGGCACTCATTCATACCCCTATGCCGAATGACTCTGGACCTATGGAATATGGCTCTGAGCTACAACATTCAGTTACAGGCAATATTTGTACCGGAAAAGAAAACATCCTAGCAGACATGTTAAGCAGAACTACCTCGGATGCTCACGAATGGATGCTTCTACCGGACATCTTCATGGCCATCACACAGAAATGGGGAATGCCACAAATAGACCTATTCGCATCCCCACTCAATCACCAGCTCAAGAAATTCTGCACAAGGACATACCACCCACTTGCATGGAAGGTGGACTCTCTATCCTTCAGTTGGAAAGGCCTGACAGCATATGCATTCCCACCTCTTCCTTTGATGCACAAGATACTACTGAAAATCAAAGAGGAGCGTCCAAGGATAATTCTGATAGCTCCAAATTGGCCAAGACAACACTGGTATCCATTGCTGAGGAGCATGTCACGGGGGAAAACGTGGACACTACCCCTGATGCCTTTGATGTTAACTCAGAACGACTACAACATCATGCATCCAAATCTAAAAACTCTGCAACTAACTGCCTGGAACATTACATAACAGCAACTAACCCAGATTTATCCCAAAGGGTTAAAGACATTATCCTGGAGGCCCGCAGACCTTCTACAAGAAGGAACTATGCAGGGAAATGGAAAAGGTTTGTCATTTGGAGCACTGAAAGAGGAAAATATGTGTCAAAGATAGATATTGCCAACATCCTGGAGTATTTGGCAGATCTTCTCCATACAGGCCTGTCCTATTCCTCCATCAAGATACATGCATCAGCTATTTCTGCAGAATACAGCTTCGATCCCCCTGTCTTCTCACATCCTCTACTCAGGCAGTTCCTTAGAGGAATCAAGAATGTAAAACCTCCTAGGAAACCACCATTACCAGCATGGGACTTGAACTTTGTGCTAGAAAAATTGACACTCCCTCCATTCGAACCAGCAGCAACGGCAGATCTTCAACACCTATCCTGGAAAACTGCTTTCCTACTGGCAATTACTTCAGCAAGAAGGGTTTCTGAACTACAGGCCTTAATGGCAGTACAACCCTTCCTAATCTTCCATCAAGATAGAGTATCCATGAGAACTAATCCTACATTTATGCCTAAGGTGGTATCCAGTGTGTCTCTAAACCAGGCAATCCACCTACCTACCTTCTTTCCCAATCCACAAAACAGAGGGGAAAGACTGCTGCATACCTTGGATGTACATAGACAGTTGCGCTACTACCTGGACAGAACCAAGGGCAATAGAAAAACTGACCAGCTTCTAGTGGCCTATGCAACAGGAAGGAAGGAAAAGCAATTTCAAACAGACAATTTCAAGTGGATAGGAAATTGCATCAGATTCTGTTACTCCTACCATGGAAAACCAATTCCACAGAACATAAGACCTCACTCTACAAGGGCTACAGCCACTACCACAGCTTTCTTACGAGGAGTGGCAACCAAGGACATTATTGAGGCGGTTACTTGGACCTCCGTGCATACATTTGCCAAGCATTATAACTTACCTCTATACTCTAGATCCCGAGCAGGGTTTGCCACTGCTGTATTGCAAGGGATCCTAACTACACCATAATTCTTCTTCCTCCTCCCCTAATTTGGCTATGGTATTCTACCCATTTGTTATGACTGCAGATGCATCCTTGAAGGACATAGTACAGTTTTGTACCTACCATAAATGTAGATGTCCGAACAGGATAGCATCTGCAGTCAGGATTACCCACCCTCCTTCCCCTCTGTGGTATTCCTAGGGTATTTACCCTCCTAATAGCTAGCTGGGGGGGATCTCTTATGGTGTATTTGTTTGTATATATGTACATACATGCTTATTTATTGTGTTTGCCTACCTTTTTTTTGGAAACATTGGCATTTACCCAAAATTTAGTTTTCCAAGAGGGCAACTGGCATCTGGGGCAAGAAACACTGAGGAAAATGGCGTCGGCTGATGCCTTTACACCCGAAGACCAGCAGAGATGACGGGTGAAGTGCGACACCAGCCGAGGCCAGACCCAGACTTTGGAATCCGGCCGACCAAAGGGCTGCCTGACGACAGGACAACCCATTTGTTATGACTGCAGATGCTATCCTGTTCGGACATCTACATTTATGGTAGGTACAAAACTGTACTTTACTGGATCTGTGATTAGGAGCCATGCCTGGCTAAAAACAAAATGTGCCTGATCATGTTAAAGCTAAATTGCTAGATGCTCCTTTACAGCATGATACTCTGTTTGGTATTAAGGCAGAAGATGGTTTAAAGAAAATGGAATACAAAGCCCAAGTCTATGCAAACTGTTAAAGACTTCTTACAAGTGCAGCCACTGGCCTACAAAAAGTGGTCCTTTCCTGTGTCAGACAGAGCTCAAAGGGGCAAATCCGGACACCCTAAGGGTTCCATATACCAGGCGCAAGATTCATACAGGTCAAAGCAGGGTGGTGCTTCTACCTCTAATTCTGGCCAAGATAAAGCGCAAACCTACAAAAAACAGTCCCAATGACTTCCCTCTGTCTACACCAAGCACTTATCTTTTGGCAGCACCCTTAGGGGAAAAATTAGGACTTTTTGCTCAAAATTGGCACTTAATAACCCAGGACAAGTGGGTTATAAACATAGTATCACAGAGATACACGTTCCATTTCCACACTCTGCCAGTGGAAAATGGTTGGCTAGATCTGCCAAAAAATCAATGGGTAGAGGCACAGAAACAGGTTACGTCCCTCATGGAGATGGGGGGCCATTCAGCCAGTACCAGAACAGGAAAAAGGACAAGGTTTTTACTCGACTGTTCTTGGTACCCAGAAAGGACGAGGCCTGGCGGCCAGTACTAGATTCATCGATTTTGAACACATACCTGTACATTCCAAAATTCAAAATGCTGACTTTGCAGCAGCTTCTGCCCATGCTGGGCAAGAACGCTTGGCTGGTGACATTAGACCTAAAAGAGGCATACCTGCATGTCCCAATAAGACAATCGTGCCGAAGATACCTCAGATTCAAGGCTGGCTTAATGCATTACCAATCCTCTGCACTGCCCTTTGGCTTATCTACTGCGCCCAGGGTCTTTACAAAGTGCCTGGCACCAGTAATTGCTTTTTGCAGACAAAGAAGTATACAAATATACCTTTACTTCGACGACTGTCTCATTCAAGCAGAGAACAAGGACTTTCTTCTTTGACACCTGGTGTTTGTGAAATGGCTTCTAACATCACTAGAGTACACAATAAACTAAAATAAATCACAACTGTTACCCTCTCAAAGGATAACATTCCTGGGTGCAAGCTTGAATACAACTGCCCAGATGGCTTACCTCACGCCAGACAAGCAAAGGCAACTGACTACTTCAAACTGGCAACAAAAACCCAGTTGTCTGCAAGACGAATTCTGCAGGCTTTGGGCTTCATGGCATCCTACTTATTCCATATGCAAGACTGCATATGAGGAAACTTCAATGGTACCTAAAAAGTTTATGGAGTCAACATTCTCACAGTCTGGAAACAATGATTCCTGTCATTCCCTGCCTACAACAGGAGTTTCTGTGGTGGGCAAAGGCATGTCACCAAAACATGGGACGGGCCTTCACTCTACCCCCTGCCCGCCAAACTTTAACAGACTCATCAAATTATGCTTGGGGCATCCACATGGCAGGAAGATGCATTTAGGGCATATGGACCCCAAAACAAATGCATCTGCATATCAACCAGAAAGAGATGCTAGCTTTTCAAAATGCCCTAACAGCCTTCAAGGACTTGCTTCATCCAGGACAACTACTGATAGACGAACAGCACCACGGTCATGTGGTATATAAGCAAGCAAGGGGGCACACACTCTTACCACCTTTGTAGATTAGCCATGGCACTGTGGGACACAACTTTGACCTACCAAATACATCTTCAAGCTCAATTCCTTCCAGGAAAGCAAAATACTCTGGCAGACTATTTAAGCAGAAACCTTATGGATCTTCACGAGTGGAAACTAAATCCACAAGTCTTCAGCATGATAACAGAAAAATGGGGGAGCACAGACATAGATCTATTTGCCTCTCCTCAAAGTTATCAATTGAAAAGATTCTGCACAAGGGCTTATCAGACAAGTATGGAAAGTGGACGCCCTATCCTTCAGTTGGAAAAACCTATCAGTTTATGCCTTTCCTCCTCTGCCTCTTCTTCCCAAGGTGGTCCTAAAAGTCAGACAAGAGAAACCAAAGATGATACTAATTGCCCTGGACTGGCCCCGCCAATACTGGTACCCAGTCCTAAGGAACTTGTCTCAATACCCAGCCTGGACCTTACCTCAAAGACCTCAACTACTGTTCCAGCAAAACAATCAGATCCTGCACAATCAACTCCAGACACTGAACTTGGCAGCATGGCTGATCATGTAGTTATACAAACAGCACCTCTCAGTAAAGCTGTGAGGGATGTCATTTTGGACGCCAGAAGGCCTAGTACTAGAAAATCTTATGCTGATAAATGGAAGAGATTCTGTGCTTGGAATCAGGCTCAAGGAACTGATACAACAGAACCAAATATTCCTCAGATATTACAATACTTGACTGAGATGCTTGACAAAGGCCTATCTTTCTCATCAATTGAAATCCATGCCTCTGCCATTTCGGCTCATTACAATACAGAGCCACCAATCTTTTCTCAGCTTTTACTAAAGCAGTATCTTAGAGGATCCAAACATTTAAGGCCTCCTAGAAGATCACCATTACCTCCAAGGGACCTCAGTTATGTGTTGGAAAAGCTCACCCTGCCCCCATTAAAACCAGCAGGTACCACTGGTATAAAGTTCTTATGGAAAACAGCTCTGCTACTGGCAATTACTTCAGCAAGAAGAGTTTCAGAGCTACAGGCGCTCATGGCTGTAGAGCCTTTTATCATATTTTACCCAGACAGGGTGTCTTTGAGGACAAATCCTACATTTTTGCCCAAGTTGGTTTCCAGTGTGGCTCTTAACCAAACAATTTGTCTGTCAACCTTTTATCCAAATCCGCAGAACAATGGGGAGCGAATTCTGCATTCCTTGGACGTACACATACAGCTAAGATTCTACTTGAGCAGGACTAAAGCTTTAAGAAAAACTGAGCAATTACTAGTGACATATATGCTGCAGGATCAGAAGGATTTCTGTAACTTACACCATGGTAAACCTGTGCCCAAGGGCATTAGGTCTCATTCCACCAGAGCTGCAGCTACTTCAGCAGCCTTTCTCAGAGGAGTACCAATCAGACATTCTAGAGATTGCTATTTGGAGTTCTGTTCACACCTTTACAAAGCATTATCGTTTGCGCCTCTACTCTAAGTCCAGGGCAGGCTTTGCCACTACAGTTCTGCAGGGCTTTATAGCCGCACCTAATGCTGTTTAGCTCCAGCCTCCCAACCATAGCTTTGGGATTCTACCCAAATGACTGCAACAGTGAAACACGAAGAACATAGTACAGTTGTGTACACTTACCATAAATGTAGATGTTAGTGTATTCACTGTTGCGGTCCAGGTTACCCACCCGCCCATCCCCCTGTCATTCTGGAGTTTCTTTCCTTCTCGATCTTCTACAAACTATGTGGTGTATTTGCTTGTAGATGAAGGTAAACTTTATGTTGATGCATGTATATATGTGTATGTATGTGTGTGTGTATATATATATATATATATATATGTATGTTTTTTTTTGGGGGGGGGGCACCTGACATCTGGGGGAAGAAAAACTAAAGAAAATAGCGTCGGCTGCATGTTTTATACCCCTGAAGACCTGACGTCATGGAAGAGGAGACAGCAACCGACACAGGACCAAAGACTTTGGAATTCAGGCCGACTGAGGGCAACCTGCCAGCAGATTACCGAAATGTAATGACTGCAACAGTGAATACACTTCAACATCTACATTTATGGTAAATGTACACAACTGTACTTTCTAGACATCGCTGATGATGTTTTTTTCAGAATCTAGCAAGGCTCCTGATTCTCTGCCTCCGGCTCCTTGTAAGCCAGACAGATCCTACAAGGTTCCTGACTCCCACAAATTCCTTTTCAAAAATCCAGTTGCTGATCCTGAAACCATTTCTCAGGGTCTCATGGGCATTATGGCCTCTACTGCTAAAAATCCTACCCCTTCTGATAGAGATTCCAGGGCACTGGATAGATGGGGTAAGACGGTTTACACTTCTGCTACCTTGGCAATCAGGGCTTTAAACTGTCAATTTCATATTCTTAAATATCAACATCAAATCATTGGACTATTTAAACAGAAAATTGTTAATTTCTGACTGTGGAAAATAAATATTTACAGGATTTATTACATTCAGCTGAAGAAGTTGGAAAACATACTTTGCAATGTGGTTTTGATTTCTTGGAGGCCTCTTGCAGGGCTGCTGTAACTGGATCTGTGCTAAGAAGGCATGCTTTGCTCAAAGAGCAAACTCTGCCTGACCATGTTAAATCAAAATTGTTGGATGCTCCTTTACAACAGGACCATCTTTTTGGTAATAAGGCTGAAGAAGCGTTAAAAAAGATGGAAGATAAAGCTAAATCTATGCAAACTGTGAAAGATTTCTTACAAGTGCAACATCCAAGATTTAGAAGGCACTGGCCTACTAAGAACTGGTCCTTTCCACTCCCCTTCGAGAACCGCTCAAGTCAAATCCAGACATTCCAGAGGCTCCAGGTTTCAGTCACAAGGGACTTCTAGGACAAAACAATGGGGTGCCTCCTCCTCCAAATCTGGAAACGACACACCTCCTTATGGTAAACAGTCTCAATGACTTCCCTCTACAATCACCAAGCTCTTACCTTTTAGCCGCCCCTTTGGGGAGAAAACTGATATTTCATGTACAAAACTGGCAACTTTTTACCGAGGACAAATGAATTTTAAATATAGTATCCCCGGGGATACAGATTTCATTTCCACATGTGGCCAATCCCAAACTGATGGCCAGACCTGCCCCCAAATCAGTGGGCAGAGGCCCAGAAACGAGTTCTGTCCCTCATGGACATGAGGGCTACAACCAGTATCAGAAGAGGAAAAATGGTCAAGGTTTCTATTCAAGACTTTCCTGGTACCCAGAAGACAAATCATGGCGTCCAATTCTGGACTTATCCACTCTGAACACATTTCTGGACATTCCAAAAATCAAGATGCTGACTCAACGGTTACTACCTATGCTAGGCAAAGATGCCTGGATGGTAACTCTAGACTTAAGAGGCTTACCTGCATATCCCAGTCAGGGAATCTTGCAGAAGATACCTCCGCTTCAAAGCAGGTTACTTGCATTAAAAGTTCTCTGCACTGCCCTTTGGCTTATCTACTGCGCCCATGGTCTTCACAAATTGTCTGGCTCCAGTAATTGCATTTTGCAGGCAAAGAAATATTCAAATATGTCCATACCTGGACGATTGTCTAATTCAGGCAGAAAACAAGGGCATTCTTCTAAAGCTTCTGGCATTTGTAAAAAGGGATGTTCTTCATGTTTCACTGTAGCAGTCATTACATTTGGGTAATCTGCTGGCAGGTTGCCCTCAGTCGGCCTGATTAACAAAGTCTTGGGTCCTGCGTCGGTTGCTGCCCCCCCCTTCTATGACGTCTGGTCGTCAGGGGTATAAAACATGCAGCCGACGCCATTTTCATCAGTCTTTCTTGCCGCGCGGTGCCCGAAGCCGAAACAGTTCGAAAGTGCCGGTCGCAGACTCCTGAAATTTTCGTTTTTGAGTTTCAAAACCAAAGTCTTCAACCCAAAGCGAAGTACCCCGTTGGAGAAACTTTTTCTTGCTCCTTACCGATGTCAGTAAAAGTTAATTGTATTACTTGTGGGAAGCAAATACCTCATAAGGATTTTCATTTGTACTGTATTCCTTGCCTAGGCTCTGACCACAATGTGCCTTGCTGTGTGTTTTGTGCTAAATTTAACCAATGCACTGTTAAGCGTCAGCATATTTTTGCATCTGAATATTTTGGCTCAAGATTTAACTATCCAGAAATATCGGTTAGCAATCAGGCTACTGGAATTCACAAAAAAATGCAAAGAAAAAGACCGTTGAGGTCCAAAACTGACAACGAAGCTTCTCCTAAGCCAGCTACTGGTTCGCCGGTACTCAGTGAGGCACTTTCGCAGCCCCTGATACCTGCTACTTTTGATTCGCATGCCTTTACTGAGACCTATTTGGAGTTCGGTATGCCGCGAGACACTTGAAGTATTGAACCTGCGGATGTCTGTATCTTAGATGAGTCTGGAGCCACTGAGCCAGGCACCTGCTTCTGAGGGTGTTTTCAGGCCTACAGATTTGTTCATTCGCCATCTTCAAAACCAAGGCTAAAATCAACTTCTCTCTCAAAAAACGAGCCTTGGGCCACGTGCACAGGCCCCTATGCCTATATAACAAGTGATCAAATTGGCTGAGGATTTAATTACCTTGAACAGGGGTTCCCAACCCCCTCCTGCTAAGAGGCCTAGGCAAGGCACTGATTATGAATCTTCAGATTTCTTCTGATCAGGAATTATCTATTCCACCTTATGAGGACTTTGATGCAGAAGAATCCATCCCTTCAGCTGCTTCTGAGGATTTTTCTTTTGGAGAAACTTTGCATACCTTAAGGGAACATTTTTATGGGAAGAGTCAGGATTTTTCAGAATCCAAAAAGAGGCTTAGGGATTTCCTTCTTCCTCAGCATAGGCCTTTGGCTATACCTCCTGTTCTAGACATTGTTGATGATGTTTTCTCAGAATCCAGCATGGCTCCTGATTCCCTACCTCCGGCTCCTAGTAAGCCAGACAGATATTACCGGTTTCCTGACTCCCACAAATTCCTTTTTAAAAACCCTACTGCTGACCCTGAATCAGTTTCGCAGGGTCCCAAGGGTGTTAAGGCTTCTACTGCTAAAAATCCTACCCCTTCTGATAGAGACTCCAGGGCGCTGGATAGATGGGGTAAGAAGGTTTACACGTCTGCAACCTTGGCAATCAGGGCTTTAAACTGTCAATTTCATATGGTTAAATATTAGCAGCTTGTCATGGGCTTAAACAGAAAATGTTTATTTCTGACTGTGTGGAAAATAGAGTTACAGGATTTATTGCATCCAGCTGAACAAGTTGGAAAGCATACTTTGAAATGTGGTTTTGATTCCTTGGAGGCCTCTTGCCGGGTCGTTGCAACTGGATCTGTGATAAGAAGACATGCTTGGCTCAAGGAGCAAAATCTGCCTGATCATGTTAAAGCAAAATTGTTGGATGCACCTTTACAACAGGACAGTCTATTTGGTAATAAGGCTGAAGAAGTTTTGAAAAAGATGGAAGACAAAGCTAAATCTATGCAAACTGTAAAAGATGTCTTACAAGTGCAGCCACCCAGGTTCAGTAGACACTGGCCTAAGAATTGGTCCTTTCCCGTACCCACCAGAGCCACTCGGGTCAAACCCAGACACTCCAAAGGCTCCAGGTTTCAGTCACAAGGAACTTGCAGAACACAACAATGGGGGTGTCCACCTCCAAATCTGGAAGTAGCAAGGCACCTCCCTACGGTAAACAGTCTCAATGACTTTCCTCTGCCATTTCCAAGCACTTATCTTTTGGCAGCCCCTTTGGGGGGGGGGACTAGCACTTCTTGCACAAAATTGGCATCTAATTACCCAAGACAAGTTGGTTTTAAATATATTATCCCAGGGATACAGATTTAATTTCCTCACATTGCCAATTCCAAGTGGATGGCCAGATCTGCCTCCAAATCAGTGGGCAGAGGCCCAGAAACAAGTTATGTCCCTTATGAATATGGGGGCTATTCAACCAGTACCAGAAAAAGGACAAGGTTTTTATTCAAGACTTTTCCTGGTACCCAGAAAAGACAAATCATGGCATCCAATCCTGGACTTATCCATTCTGAATACATTCCTGGACATTCCAAAATTCAAGATGCTAACTCTACAACAGTTATTGCCTATGCTAGGCAAGGATGCCTGGTTGGTAACTCTAGACTTTATAGAGGCTTATCTGCATATCCCAGTATGGGAATCTTGCAGAAGATACCTCCTCTTCAAAGCAGGCTATTTGAATTACCAGTTATTTGCACTGCCCTTTGGTTTATCTACTGTGCCCAGGGTCTACACAAAGTACCTGGCACCAGTAATTGCATTTTGCAGACAGAAACATTCAAATGTATCCTTATCTGGACTATTGTCTAATACAGGCTGAAAACAAGGACACACTTCTACAGCATCTGGTGTTTGTAAAAAGGCTTCTAACTTGCCTAGGGTACACGATAAACAAAAAGAAATTGCAACTGGTACCCTCTCAAATAATTACATTCCTGGGTGCAAGCTTAATTACCACTGCCCAGATGACTTACCTCACGCCAGAAAAAACAATCCAATTGATGACTTGCTTCAAATAATTGGCCACAAAAACCCAGTTATCTGCAAGACAAATTCTGCAGGCCTTTGGGGTTCATGGCTTCCTGCATTCTTCTAATTCCATATGCAAGACTGCATATGAGGAAACTTCAGTGGTACCTAAAAAGCTTTTGGCAACATTGTCACAGCCTGGAAACAATGATTCCTAGCCTGCAGCAAGAGTTCCTATGGTGGGCAGAGGCCTGTCACCAAAATAAGGGACTGTCATTCATTCCACCCCCTGCAACCCAAACCCTGACTACAGATGCATCAGACTCTGCTTTGGGGGGGGGGTGCATCTGGCAGGGAGATGCATACAGGGTGAATGGAGTCCAAATCAAATGCACCTGCATATCAACCAGAAAGAGATGCTAGCTGTACAGAATGCTCTGACGGCTTTCAAGGACTTTCTTCATCCAGGACAACTACTGATGAAGACCGACAACACCACAATCATGAGTACATAAACAAGCGGGGGGGGGGGGTACCATTCCCACCCCATTTGCAGACTAGCTATGGCTTTGTGGAACACAGCCTTGACTTAAATACATCTACAAGCTCAATTCCTGCCAGGAAAGCAAAATACTTTGGCAGACGAACTAAGCAGAAATATTATGGACCCACACGAATGGAAACTGGATCCACAAATCTTCAGCATGTTGACACGCAAATGGGGAAGCCCAGACATGGATCTTTTTGCCTCTCCCCAAAACTATCAGTTGGACAATTTCTGTACAAGAACCCATCACAAACAAGCTTGGAAAGTGGATGTTCTATACTGCAGCTGGAAAAACCTATCAGTCTATGCCTTTCCCCCTCTGCCTTTGCTCTCCAAGGTATTACTAAGTCGGACAGGAAAAAACAAAAATTCAAATTGCTCCAGACTGGCCTCGCCAACACTGGTACCTGCTCCTATGCAATATGTCGCACCTTCCTCCGTGGTACCTGCCTCAGTCACCTTATCTACTGTCTCAGCAGAGCTATCAAATTCTACACACTGCACTCCAAACTCTGAATCTTGCAGCATGGCTAATCAACTAATTTCACCAGTTACATCTCTCAGCAAACCTGTGATGGATGTCATTTTGGAGGATAGAAGGCCTAGTACTAGAAATTCTTATGCTGATAAATGGAAAAGATTCTGTGCCTGGAATCAGGCACAAGGAATAAGCACAGAAATGCCCAATATTCCTCAGATTCTGAGTATTTAACTAAGATGCTTCACAAGGGCCTGTCTTTCTCTTCCATGCAAATCCATGCCTCTGCCATTTCAGCTCATTACAACACATAGCCTCCACTCTTTTCTCATCCCCTGTTAAAGCAGTATCTTAGAGGGGCCAAAAATTTAAGACCTCCCAGGAAAGCACCAACTCCTGCATGGGACCTCGATTTTGTGTTGGAAAAGCTCACCCTACCTCCTTTTGAGCCAGCTGCTACTGCAGACATAAAATTTCTCTCTTGGAAGACTGCTTTTCTTTTAGCAGTCACTTCAGCTAGGAGGACTTCAGAACTACAGGCTCACATGGCAGTGGAGCCTTTATTATTTTACCTGGACAGGGTAGCGCTCAGGACCAATCCATCCTTTATGCCTTAAGTGGTATCTAGTGTGGCTCTTAATCAGACCATTCATCTGCTAACTTTTTTCCCAAATCCACAGAACAAGAGGGAGCGGATTCTGCATTCATTGGATGTACACAGACAACTAAGATTCTTCTTGAACAGGACAAAATCTCTAATAAAATCTGAGCAACTTCTGGTGGCATTTGCTGCAGAGGGAAAGGCTATTTCAAAGCAGACCTTTTCAAAATGGATAAGCCATTGTATTTGTTTCTGCTACATGCATCATGGTAAACCTGTCCCCAAGGGGATCAGATCCCATTCCACCAGGGCTGCATCTACTTCTGCAGCCTTTCTCAGAGGAGTTCCTACCAGTGACATTCTGGAGGCTGCTACCTGGAGCTCACTTCATACGTTCACCAAGCATTACCATTTACCTCTCCTTTAAATCCAGAGCAGGCTTTGCCACTGCTGTCCTGTAGGGCCTTATAGCTGTTCCTAATGCTGTATAATTTCATCCTCCCAACCATAGCTTTGGGATCCTACCCAAATGTAATGACTGCAGCAGTGAAACACGAAGAACATAGAGTTGTGTACACTTACCATAAATGTAGATGTTTGAGTGTATTCACTGTTGCAGTCCTGGTTACCCACCTGCCAGCCCCCTACTTTTCTCTTTTTATACATCTTTCTGTTACTATGCTCAAAAGCCTTTTAGTTTTATTTGTTTTTATTTGGAGGTATATTTTGTGTTCTAAATTACTTGCATATATATATATATATATATATATATATATATATATATATATATATATAAACTGATTAAAATGGCATCAGCTGTATGTTTTATAACCCTGACGTCATGGAAGAAGGGACAGCACCCGACGCAGGACCCAAGACTTTGTTAATCAGGCTGAGGGCAACCTGCCAGCAGATTACCCAAATGTAATGACTGCAACAGTGAATACACTCTAACATCTACATTTATGGTAAGTGTACACCACTGTACTTTCTAACTTGTCTAGTGTACACCATAATCGAAAAGAAATCACAACTGGCACCCTCTCAAAAAATTATATTCCTGGGTGCAAGCTTGAATACAACTGCCCAGATGACTTGCCTTACGCCAGCAAAGCAAATTCAGTTGGTGACTTCAAACAGGTGGCCACAAAAACCCTGCTATCTGCAAGACAAATTCTGCAAGCCTTGGGGTTCATGGCCTCCTGCATTCTTCTAATTCCATATGCAAGACTTCATATGAGGAAACTTCAGTGGTACTTAAAAAGTTTATGGAGTCAACATTGTCACAGCCTGGAAACAATGATTCCTATCGTACCTTGCCTGCAACTAGAGTTCCTGTGGTGGACAGAGGCCTGCCACCAAAACAAGGGACTGCCATTCACTCCACCCCCTGTCGCCCAAACCCTAACTACAGACACATCAGACTGCTTTGGGGGGGGGGGGGGGCTCATCTGGCAGGAAAGTGTATTCAGGGCAAATGGAGCCCAAATCAAGTGCACCTTCATATTAATCAGAAAGAGATGCTAGCTGTACAGAATGCACTGACAGCCTTCAAGGACTACCTTCATCCAGGACAACTACTGATTAAGACGGACAACACCACAGTTATGTGGCTCATAAACAAGCAGGGGGGGTCCACATTCCTACCCCCTTTGCAGACTAGCCATGGCATTGTGGAACACTGCCTTGACCTACCAAATACAAGCCCAATTCCTGCCAGGAAAGTTAAATACTCTGGCAGACGAACTAAGCAGAAATCTTATGGACCCACACGAATGGAAACTGGAACCACAAATTTTCAACATGTTGACATGCAAACAGGGGAGTCCAGGCATAGTTCTGGGGTGAGGCAAAAAGATCTATCAGTTGGACAAATTCTGCACAAGAATTAATCACAAAAAAGCTTGGAAAGATGATGCGTCATTCAGCTGGAAAAACCTATCAGTCTGCTTTTCCCTCTCTGCCTCTTCTCTCCAAAGTTCTACTAAAAGTAAGACAGGACAAACCAAAAATGATTCTGATTGCTCCAGACTGGCCTCACCAACACTGGTACCCCCTCCTGTGCATTGTCACACCTTCCTCCGTGGCACCTGCCCTCAGACACCTTACCTACTGTCTCAGAACTACCAAATTCTGCACACTCAGCTCCAAACTTTGAATCTTGCAGCGTGGCTAATCATCTAATTTCACCCTTGTCATCCCTCAGCATATCTGTAATGGATGTCATTTTGGAGGATAGAAGAGACAAATTGAAAAGATTCTGTGCCTGGAACCAATCACAGGGAATAAGCACAGCAATGCCCAATATTCATCAGATTCTGCAATACTTAACTGAGATGCTTCACAAGAGCCTATCTTTTTCTTCCATAAAAATCCATGCCTCTGCCATTTCAGCTCATTACAACTCAGAACTTCCCCTCTTCTCTCATCTTCTGCTAATGCAGTATCTCAGAGTGGCCAAAAACTTAAGACCTCCCAGGAGAGTGCCAACCTATGAATAGGACCTTGATTTTGTTTTGGAAAAACTCACTCTCCCTCCTTTTGAGCCAGCTGCTACTGTAGACCGAACATTTCTCTCCTGGAGAACCGCTTTCCTTTTAGCAGTCACTTCAGCTAGACGGATTTCTGAATTACAGGCTGTTATGGCACATTCACCTCACATTCATCTCATCCCTCAAAGAATATAACTGGCATCCTCTAAAGTACCTCAGTCTAGATGACGCAGTTGAATTTTTTAATACTACCTTCCTGAACATCCTTAATTACCATGCCCCCATAAGATTTTCCAGAACCAAAGCACAACCCTCCCCATTGCTACAGAAAACCACTAAGTCAGAAATGAAAAACCGAGATAAAGCCTGGGAGCACTGGCGCAAAACCAAAACCCCCTCAGCTAGACAGAAATTCCTAGAACTATGCAATAGAGTCAAAAAGCTAATAAAACAGGACAAATTCCAATACTGCCAGTCTGCCCTAGACTCCTCACAACACAGCCCCAAACCATTCTGGTCCTCCATAAACTCCATCCTCCACCCAGGTAAAGTCAGTACTCCTCCTCCTAACATCCCTCACTCAGAAAATATTGCTACCTCATTAAACACACACTTCACCCAAACCATACTATCACTAGCTAAACAACACTACCCCCCCCTCCTCTCCAACCCACACCTTCAACTAGTAATCTCCCCACAGCCTTCTCTTTTTCTCCTGTACCTACCTCCAACATAAAAAAAACTCTTAACTAAACTTAAACCCACCAAATTAGCAGCAGACAACCTCCCAAGTGAATACCTACAAATCGCAGCTGATGCTCTGGCCTACCCAGTATCCATCTTGATTAACCGATCTCTGTCAAAGTTACGTTCCCGCACTGTGGAAAATATCACACATAATTCCCGTCCACAAAGGCGGACCCTCCGCAGAACTAACCAATTGCCACCCCATAGCTATTCTCTCTCCACTCTCCAAAATACTAGAGAGATGCATTCACTCTCCGGTCTCAGACTACCTCCTTACTATAACAACCTCCTTTCCAGTACTCAGCATGGTTTCCGACCAAACCATAGCACCACCACCACTGCCTTACTCTCCTTTACTAACACTATCTTTCAGCATAAAAACAATGGCTATCTCTCCTCTGCTACTTTCCTAGACCTATGTAAAGCATTTGACATGGTCCCACGCAAACAACCTATCTCTGTCCTCAATAACCTATCCTTCTCACAATCAGTCACCAGCTGGTTTCAGAGTTAACTCTCTGACCGCCAACAACCCGTTGTATGGCAGAATGACATATTTCCCCAACTACCTGTCTCCATAGGGGTTCCCCAAGGATCCATCCTTGGACCCATCCTTGGACCCGTACTCTTCTCTGTTTACACCAATAATCTAGCCTCTGCCACCAAACATGGCACACTCATACAATATGCAGATGACTCGACCATCGTCTGCTCAGCCCAGTCCCTACCCAATCTGCAAAAAGTCACACAGGAAGCCTTTTCCTCTGTTGAAACATGGTTATCCGATGCCCAATTAATACTCAACCCAAACAAAACTGAACTACTCCTCTTCCAACCCACCAATCATACTCAAAACAACTATCACTTTAACATCACAGCAAAAGACAACACCACTATATACCCAACTGAACACACCAAATTGCTAGGAGTGGAAATAGACAATAAACTAAAATTTGACATTCACATATCCATGACCATAAAAAAAGTCCACAAAAAACTAGGAGCGTTATACAGAAATAAGCAATTTCTCACCAAAGCAGCAAAGATTTCAGTAGCAAATTCCCACCTTATCTCCACCCTACTTTATGCCTCTCCAATATATACCAACCTAAGGCAATGTGATCTAAACATGCTAGAGATGTGCTACAACAAAATCGCCAAATTCGCCACAGGGGCATCCTACCGTAGTCACCACTGTCTCTCACTTGCTGAACTGGGCTAGCTTGAACTCCCTCATCTCCTTCAGTGGTATCAACTCTCACTCGCCCACAAACTAGTAAACCATCCACTAAATGAACCCTATCGCACCACCAGACCACTAAGATCCAGCAACAAAAATCGCTTGCAGATCACTAAAGCCAATAACTCTGCTGGTGAAGCACTATTCTCTTGCGCCATAGCCAAATTATGGAACTCACTCCCACCCACAATTACCTCTGTACCATCATGCACCCACTTCAAAACTTTACTAAAAGCGCACCTAAAGACATGCTGTCTATGCCCTTGCAACTCCCACTCTAATATCATCCACCCCATCCAACCACTACTTTTCTTTCCACTCCACTAACTACCTTAATTATAGCAAGCTCAGATGTTCATAAGCCTAGTACTTATTATACAGCAGGAACTTCTCATTGTAACATTTGTTAATGTCTGTTATGTATTTCACAGATAAAGATTCTAGATGTCTACTGATGTGTACTATGTTCTTCATCTGTAAATATGTTGTAAGTAATTGCGATGTTAAATTGTTAATCACTATGTAATCCAATGTAACTACTGTCTGTTTATTTTACTGTGGAGCTTTTCTCCCCGGGCCTCCGCTGAAAATGGACCTACGTCCAGTCGGACACTCCCGGTCAACAAATTTAAATAAATAATGGCAGTGGAGCCTTTCATTATTTTTCATGCGGACAGGGTGTGTCTCAGGACCAATCCATCTTTCATGCCTAAGGTGGTATCTAGTGTGGCTCTTAATCAGACCATTCATCTCCCAATTTTTTGTTTCCCATTCCACAGAACAAGGGTGAGCGGATTCTGCATTCATTGGATGTACACAGACGGCTTACATTTTATTAAACAGGACAAAATCTCTAAAAATCTGAACTATTGGTGGCATTTGCTGCAGGAGCAGAGGGAAAGGCTATTTCAAAGCAGACTATTTCCAAATGAATAAGCCAATTTTAGTTTCTGCTATATGCACCATGGTAAACCTATCCCCAAGGGGGATCAGATATCATTCCACCAGGGCTGCATCTACTTCTGCAGCCTTTCTCAGAGGGGTTCCTACCAGAGACATTGTAGAAGCTGCTACCTGGAGCTCAGTTCATACGTTCACCAAACATTACCAATTACCTCTCTTCTCTAAATCCAGAGCTTGTTTTGCCACTGCTGTCCTGCAGGGCCTTATAGCTGCTCCTAATGCTGTATAAATCCATCCTCCCGACCATAGCTTTGGGAATCCACCCAAATGTAATGACTGCAACAGTGAAACATGAAGAACATAGTGAGTGCAGTTGTGTACACTTACCATAAGTGTAGATGTTCGAGTGTATTCACTGTTGCAATCCTGGTTACCCACCTTCCAGCTCCCTTTATTTCTCTTACTATACCTCGCCTTTCTTTTAGTATGCTTAAAACCCTTTTTGGTGTATTTGCTTTTGTTTGGAGGTATATTTTTTGTGTGTTAAATTATATACGTGTGTGTGTGTGTGTGTGTGTGTGTGTGTGTGTGTGTGTGTATATATATATATATATATATATATATATATATATAGTTTTGCTCCCCATTTGGGGAGGTGGGGGGGCACCTGACATCTGGGGCAAGAAAAACTGATGTAATGGTGTCTGCTGCATGTTTTATACCCCTGACGTCATGGAAGAAGGGACAGCAACAGACGCAGGACCGAAGACTTTGTTATTCAGGCCGACTGAGGGCAACCTGCCGGCCGATTTACCCTAATGTAATGACTGCAACAGTGAATAGCACTCTAACATCTACATTTGTGGTAAGTGCACACAACTGTACTTTTTGCGCCCTGCCCTTTGGTCTCACCACAGCCCCAGGGTGTTCAAATGCATGGCAGTGGTTAAGGCTCACTTGAGAATTCGGATTCCAAGTGTTTCTGTAACTGGACTTGCTCCTGACTGCCACCACCAGGCATCTACTTTTACCGGCCAAGGATGCTACCATTTCAACTTGCCTCAGTTAGGGATTACAGTAAATTGGCAAAAATCTGCATAATGGCCTACTCTGCGTGTGAATTTTATTGGCGCCAAAATAAACAGTCTAAGTGAGGGCTTACCTTCCTGTATGAAAAATTCAGAACCTCTGGGAAGAAGTTTTGAGCTTACTTGCTCTTAGGAAAGCCAAAGAAAAGATGGTGCTCAAGTTGTTTGGGACAATGGCTTCTACATTGGTTCCATTAGCCAGACTGCACATGAGGGTCCTGCAGTGTTTACTTTTTGTCCAGTGGTCACTGCAGTATCTACCCCTTTCTCACCCTATCCTGATAACAGATTTGTGCAAACAGGATCTTTGCTGGTGGACCCAGACCAGCAATCTAAACACAGGCAGACAGTTTGTTCCTCCCCCCTGTTGCCACTGTGACCACGGATTGCCACCCAGATTGGGGGGGTGCATTATCTAGGGAGAACCGTCCAAGGCACGTGGCAGGAACATGAGGCTCATTTGCATATCAACATCTTGGAGATGAGAACAGTGCTTTTGGGGTTGCAAGCACTTCACAGCTTTCTCCCTCTAGGGACGATTGCGATCCACTTTGACAATATGTCGGTGGTGTGGTTCAAAACAAGGAGGGACCAAATCTTACCCTCTTTGCAGAGAAGCCCTTCGAGTGTGGGAGTGGGTATGGTCTCCCCAGCACTTTCTGGTCGCAGCGCACATCCCGGGGAAATCCAGTGTGATAGCCGACAGGCTCAGCACGGCTATTCTGATGCGTCATGAGTGATCTCTGAACGCACACATTGCGGAACAAATTTTTTGCAAATGGGGTCAGCCTTGCTGCGATCTATTTGCCACCCCTCTCAATACCAAATAAAGCAGCTACTTCACCCTGATTCCCCCGGAAGGGGAAACACCCATAGATGCACTCTTTCATGATTGGCCCACGGGACTTCTCTGTGCTCTCCCTCCATTTCCTCTCATATCGAAGGTAATTCAGAAAGCAATATCCTTGGGAAGCAAAATTATCCTAATTGCTCCTTACTGGCTTCGACAGATTTGGTTCCCCTTTCTCAGACCTCATCTAATGGACGAACCGTAGACTCTGGACCCAGTGCCAGATTTGCTGATGCACATGTCAGTGGTGTTCCATCCCTCTCTCCACACCCTCAATTTGACAGCTTGGCTGCTCCAATTCCATCCCTAGTCAGGCTTCATGACTTTTCCCCTGAGGATGTACACATTTTGACATCCTTTCACAAACCTGCCAGAAAGATTTATACCAGTAAATGGAAAATATTCTCCTTTTGGGCCTGTGAGCAAAACCTCGATCCTTGCACAGCTCCAATTTCTGCCATTTTAGATTTCCTTTCTCAGTTGTTCCACCAAGGTTCAGCAGCTGCCACTATTAAAGTTAAACTAGCAGCTATTTCCACCTTTCATTTGGCTAATAAACCTAACTTTATGGCTCATAACTGTGTAGAGCTTTTAAGACCCCCAGTCATGGATCCGGTGAGACCATGGGATTTGAACTTTGCTCTCTATAGACTTGCGTCAAGCCCTTTCGAACCTTCAGCAACATGTGATCTTAAGTTCTTATCTTGGAAAACTATATGTTTGATGGCTTTCACTTCTGCAAAAAGGGTTTCTGAACTGCAATCTCTTTAAATTAAACCCCCTTATTTGGTGTTTCACAAACATAAGGTTTTCTTACTGACAAAACTCCATTTATTCCTAACGTTTCTTCTCAGGCCAGTATTAATGAATCCATTGAATTACCTTGTTTTCTTTAATTTTTCTAACAAGGCTGAGTACAAATTTCACCAACTGGATGTGCATAGACAGTTGCAGTTTTGTCTGGACAGAACTAAAGATTTCAGAAGGTCAGACCAATTGTTTCCTTTTCAGATGCAAGGAAGGGCCTTCCAATTTCTAAAGTCACATTATTTCACTGGATTTCAAGCTGCATCTCCTTTGTCTATTCATCCAGTGACAAAGATCTTCCCTTCATGGTGAAAGCTCATTCTACCAGGTCCGTCTACCTCAGTAGCTTTTCAGGCTAAAATTCTAATAGATAACATTTGTGCTGCAGCAACATGGGCTTCACCTTATACATTCATTACTAACTACAGATTGTATATTGCTTCCAGGAACAGGTCTTCCTTTGGTTCCACAGTACTCAGGAGCATTTTCCATTGAGCCACCCAAGATGAAGGTGCTGGGGATGCTGTCCAACGTGTAGGAATGAAGGCGAGATACATCTACAGAGCATAAAGAAGTTATGTACTTACCATAACGTTCGATGTTTCTAGTCCATCTCGCCCTTCATTCTTACAAACCCACCCTCCTGCCCCTTCCTTGAGGACCTGGGGGTAGATTGACTTCTTCCTTATTGTTATGTTGGGTCCTTTCGACATGGTTTGTTCTTTGTTTCTGTTTCTCCTTGCAGCAGACAAGATCTGGGGTATGTTAGTGGTGCATGATGGGATACCTCCTAGCCACAAGCCAACCTAAGTTTTTGAGCTATATAATGGCCGAGTCGGAACTGAGGTTCGGCTCCGATCCCAAGTGTAAGAATGAAGGGCGAGATGGACTACAAACCTAGAATGTTATGGTAAGTACATAACTTCTTTTTCTGTGGGGAAAAACATAGTGCAGTGCACTGTGGTTAACTGAGAGTTTACTGTACTTGGTTGACTTTACACACCCACATGGGCATACTGAAGTTGGCAGGGAAGGAAAATGTGATTTTTAGGCACACTTTTGTTCTGAAGATGTCATACAAATACCCAAAAGAAGCTGGAAGACCCAGGTATCAGAAAGCCATACATTTTTAAATGGCTGAGATTCTGTCACTGGTGCGTGGCCAAGAGGCTGTGTGCTGTCTCAGCATTTGGTCCTCCTGACCCCAAGCATGGGGGTTCCAAGATAAATCCAGACCTAGACAGCCTTGAGTTTACCAGCTTTGATGATCTTAGCCTGATTCCAAATACACACATTTACTGAGAATGTGCCAAGTATTTTGAAGTAAGTCATGAAACACAGTACAAGAAATGTCTCTCTATTGAAATGTTGGCCCTCGAAATGCTGAGTGCCCAAACTAAAAAAAAAAAAATATGCAGAACGAATCTCGAAATTCTTCTTTTTTGAATGGGGCAGGCCACCCTCCCCGGCAGCTTCCCATGTGGGGGAAAAGCTTCCCCTCAAAACTTGTGTCTACTAATTTAGGGATTTTCATACCTTGAACAGAAGGCAATATACTGAGAAATTGAACGTCTCAAACTTGATATGCGGAAATCCATTTTGTTCAGCCATTCAGTCTGTCTGTTGAGTCTTGGTATAGGGGATCCTAATATTTCATATGGTTACTCTAGAAAATAGTACTTTGCTATATGGAAAAGATTTTCCTTCTGGTGCCGTTTGAGAGACTTTGACCCAAAGAGAGCTAACGTGTCTGTTGTCCTGGAATATCTGTCCAGAGCTTAAAATCAGATCTGATGTCCTTTTCATTCTTCCTCACAATAGATTTGTATCCAGTCTTATGATCTGACTTGACCGCATACACAAGACTGTGGATCCAGCTCTCTACCCATAATACTCTATTCTATCTCCAACACCTCAGATCTCATTTGCTGCCATCGTGGTTTGACGTAGGTTCCACTCTTGTGCTGTATGTGACTGATGTTCATCGTGTTACACTGCTGCAGTCATCACACTTGGGTTATCCTGCCGTCAGGCGGTCCCGCAGTCGGCCAGAGTTCCAAATTCTTGGTCCGGCATCTGTTGCTGTCGCTTTTTCCCTGACGTCAGTGTGCCAGGGGGTATATAAGAGGTATCCGACACCATTTTCTTCAGTCTTTCTTGCCACGCTGTGCCCAAAGCAGAAGCAGTTTGCAAGTGCCGGTCAGCTGACTCCTGAGATTTTCAAATCAAATTTCAGACCGAAGTCTTCAATAAAGCTAAGTACCCCGTTGGGGAACCTTTTTCTTGCCTCAGTCCGATGTCAGAAAAAGTTAACAATTGCATTTTTTGTGGGAAGCAAATACCTCATAAGGACTTTCATTCTTATTGTATTCCTTCCTAGGCCCAGACCACGACGTCACAGGTTGTCGGTTTTGTGCTAGGTTTAACAAACAAACTATTAAACGTGTGTTTAATTTCGCCCGACATTATTTTGGTAGGAAATTTAATTATACCATGCCGTCGGAGCAACTGACGACCGGAATGCATAAAAAACGCAAAGATAAGGACAGGCAGCCGAGACCCAAACCAGACTCCGAGGCCTCTGCTAGGCCAGTCGCTGGTCCTCCGGTTTTCAGTGAGGTGCCTACGCAGCCCCTGACTACCGCTGATTTAGAACCCCAGGCAGCATCCGATTCCCAAGCGGAGATTGCTAGGCCTCCACAACCTTTACCTGTAGGCCCTTCCGACTCCATGGCTGAAGGAGATTCCGGTGCAGTTGAAATGCCTTCAGTTGCAGAAGGTGTCTTCAGACCGACTACACTCACTATTAAATCCTATGCAAAGCTGAAAACCCCTTTAAAAACAAAGAAGACTGTACAGCAGTCTCCAGTACAAGCCCCCATGCCTAAGAAACAGATGCTTAAGATGTCTGAAGATTTAATTACCCTAATCAGGGGTTCCCATCCTCCTCCTGATAAAAGGCCAAGACAGGAGGAGGACTGCACTTCCTCTGACCAGGTTTTAATTTCCTCATTCTTCTGAGGAACAGGAATATTCCTTTCCCCCTTATGAAGACTGATGCTGAAGAGTCTATCCTTTCAGCATCTCTCCCAGAAGACTACTCTTTTGGGGAAACTTTACATACCATGAGGGAACATTTCCACTGGGAAGGCCAGGATTACTCTGATTCTAAGAAAAGGCTCTAAGAGTTCCTTTTACTACCCCAGCACAGACCACTTGCTGTTCCACCCATGTTAGACATTGTGGATGATGATTATTCAGAATCTAGCCTTAACCCAGATTCACTACCTCCTGCACCAGCCAAACCAGACAGATACTACAGAGTCCCTGACTCTCACAAATTCCTATATAAAAGCCCTGTTGCTGACCCAGAAACCATTTCCCAGGGTCCCAAAGGGGTTAATGCCTCTATTGCTAAAAATCCTGTACCCTCTGAAAGGGATTCTAGAGCACTAGACAGATGGGGAAATAAAGTATATACCTCAGCTACTCTAGCTATGAGGGCCTTAAATTGCCAGTTTCACATGCTGAAATGTCAACAAGATTTGATGTCTCAAAACAAAAAATGATCACACATACAGAACAGCCTGATTACAAGGAAATGCAAGATTTGTTGCATGCAGCTGAACAAGTGGGAAAACATACTTTGCAATGTGGATTTAATTCATTGGAAGCTTCTTGTAGAGCAGCAGTGACACAGGGTCTGTCATACGTAGGCATGCTTGGTTAAAAGAACAAACTTTACCGGATCATGTTAAAGCAAAGTTATTGGATGCACCTTTACAGCAGGATGTTTTATTTGGTGTAAAAGCAGAAGAGGTTTTAAAGAAAATGGAGGATAAGGCAAAATTTATGCAGGTCTCAAACTATCAGAAGACAAACACAATGACTTACCCCTCAGACTACCAAGCAAATCCCTCTTGGCAGCTCCCTTGGGAGGAAAGCTAGCACTTTTTGCAGACAACTGGCACATCATCACAAAAGACAAATCGGTCCGAAATATTGTATCTCAAGGATACAGATTCCGCTTTCACACTTTACCAAGGATAAAAGGAATGCCAAACCTGCCACCAAATCAATGGGCAGAGGCTCAAAAGCAAATTTCAGCTCTCATGGACATGAGAGCCATTCAACAGGTTCCTACACAGGAGCAAGGACAAGGATTTTACTCAAGACTTTCTAGTTCCCCGAAAGGACAAAGCCAGAGACCCATTCTGGACCTCTCAATTCTAAACACATATCTGGAAGTACCCAAATTTAAGATGCTAACACTACAGCAACTTCTTCCCTTGCTGGGCAAGAAGGCTTGGCTAGTAACGTTGGACCTCAAGGAGGCATACCTGCATGTCCCTATCTGACAAAATTGCAGAAGATACCTCCGATTTATAGCAGGTTCAACCCATTACCAATTCTCTGCACTGCCCTTTGGCTTATCTACTGCACCCAGGGTCTTAACAAAATGCCTGGCACCAGTAATTGCATACTGCAGACAGAGGAATTCAAATATATCCATACCTGGACTGCCTTATTCAAGCAGAAAGCAAGGACATTCTTTTAAAGCATCTGGCGTTTGTCAAAAACCTATCAAGTTGCCTAGGGTACACAGTAAACGAAAAGAAGTAAAAACTAGTGCCCTCACAAGACATAATATTCCAGGGTGCCAGCTTAAATACAACGGCCCAGATGGCTTATCTCACGCCAGACAAGCAAGGACAACTGACTCAATACTTCAAAATGATGGCAACAAAGACCCAACTCCCTGCAAGAAAAATTTTGCAGGCCTTGGGATTCATGGCATCTTGCATACTACTATACCATTTGCAAAACTGCATATGAGGAAATTACAATGGTATCTGAAAAGCGTATGGACTCAACACAGCCACAGCTTGGAAACAATAATTCCACTCATTTCCTGCCTTCAACAGGAGTTTCTATGGTGGGCTCTGGCATGTCACCTCAGCAAGGGTCAGCCTTTTACCTTACCCACAGCCAGGCAAACTATAACAGATGCATCGGATTACGCGTGGGGAGCGCACATGGCAGGACACTGTATTCAGGGTAAATGGTCTGCAGATCAAACAAAAAGAGATGCTAGCTGTACAAAATGCCCTAACAGCTTTCAAGGACCTCCTACATCCAGGACAACAACTAATAAAGTCGGACAACACCACAGTGATGTGGTACATAAACAAGCAAGGGGGCACACATTCCTACCCCCTATGCAGACAAGCAGTGACCTTGTGGAACACAGCACTGACCTACCAAGTTCAGCTACAAGCACAATTCCTGCCAGGAAAAAAACACATTGGCAGACGATCTAAGCAGAAACATCATAGATCCTCACGAGTGGAAACTAGATCCATAAGTATTCGCAATGATAACTCAAAAATGGGGGAGCCCAGACACAGATCTGTTTGCTTCCTCCCAAAACTACCAACTACGGAAATTCTGCCCAAGTACATACCACACACTAGCTTGGAAAGTGGACGCCCTCTCATTCAGTTGGAAAACATTGACAGTGTATGCCTTTCCTCCACTGCCTCTTCTGGCAAAGGTGCTGCTGAAAGCCAGATTAGAGAGGCCACAAATGATTCTCATTGCTCCAGACTGGCCACGCCAACACTGGTATCCAGTACTAAGGAACATGGCTCAAGGCCCACCATGAATTTTACCTCCAATTCCTCACCTGCTCACTCAGCAAAACAGATTCTACACAGCCAGCTCAAGACTTTAAATCTGGCTGCATGGCAAATTACCTAAACAGCCAGTCAACACTTCTCTGTAAAGCTGTGATGGATGTCATTCTGGAGGCCATGAGACCCAGCACCAGGAAAGCCTATTCAGACAAATGGAAAAGATTCTGCGCCTGGGACCAGGCTAAAGGCCAAAATCCCCTTGTCCCAAATATTCCTCAGATTCTGCAATATTTAACTGAGATGTTGCACAAACGACTTTCCTTTTCATCTATTAAGATCCACGCCTCAGCTATTTCAGCTCAATACAACACGGATCCTCCTATATTTTCACATCCATTACTAAGACAGTTCTTCAGAATGGCTAAGAACATAAGACCACCCCGGAGAGCACCAACACCAACTTGGGATCTCAACTTTGTTTTGGAAAAACTTACACATCTCCCCTTTGAACCAGCTTTTACAGCTGATCTACAGTTTCTGTCATGGAAAACTGCCTTGCTGCTAGCAATAACTTCAGCACGAAGAGTCTCAGAGCTACAGGCCCTAATGGCAGTGGAGCCTTTCATCATTTTTCACCAAGTCAGTCTCTTTATGAACTAACCCTTCCTTTATGCCAAAGGTGGTATCCAGTGTGGCCCTAATCCAAACCTCTCATTTGCCCACCTTTTATCCAAACCCCCAGAACAAAGGGGAAAGGCTCCTACACTCTTTGGACATTCACAGGCAATTACGTTACTACTTGGATAAAACTAAGGCTTTCAGAAAATCTGACCAGCTCTTTGTATCCTGTGCTGCAGGATCACAAGGAAAGGCTATCTCAAAACAGACCATTTCAAAATGGATAGGACATTGTATCCGTTTCTGTTACACACACCATGGGAAACCTGTATCTGGTAACATCAGGCCCCATTCCACCAGGGCTACAGCAACATCAACAGCCTTCCTCAGAGGGGTACCAACCAAGGATATTTTGGAGGCTGCAACTTGGAGTTCAGTGCACACCTTCACCAAGCACCATCACTTACCTCTATACTCTAAAACCAGAGCTGGCTTTGCCACTGCAGTTCTGCAGGGCCTACTAGCCTCTCCAACCCTTTTTAGTTCCACCACCCATCCTTAGCTTTGGGATTCAACCCAAGTGTGATGACTGCAGCAGTGTAACACGATGAACATAGTACAGTTTTGTACCTACCATAAATGCATATGTTCGAGTGTTCACACTGCTGCAGTCCAGGTTACCCTCCCTCCATCCCATCTGACCTAGCTGAACTTTTCTATACCTTTTCTATCCTGTACAACCTTTGTGGTGTATTTGCTTGTAACTGAAGGTATTCCTTTTATTCCTTTTACGTGTTTTATTAGCAATATGTATTGCTACCTACTTGGGGGCACCGGACATCTGGGGCAAGAAAAACTGAAGAAAATGGCATTGGATGCCTCTTATATACCCCTGGCGCACTGACGTCAGGAAAGAAGCGACAGCAACCGACACTGGACCAAGACTTTGGAACTCTGGCCGACTGCGGGACCACCTGATGGCAGGATAACCCAAGTGTGATGACTGCAGCAGTGTGAAAACTCTAACATCTACATTTATGGTAGGTACAAAATTGTACTTTTTGGGGGTAAAATTTTGGATAGTCCTTTTCCAGTTTTCTTTCAGTTATACCCCTTTACTTGCTTTTTTCCTCCCTCTTAGCTTCACTGGGTGTTAGTGTTGTTTTTGTCCTGTACCCTTTCTACTTTTGTAGTTTTTCACATACCATTCTCTATTTTCTGTACCTGTTTTTATGTATTTGTAATGTACTATAGCTGGTATTTATATTCCTTTTTCTTTGGGTGTTTTTCTTGTGTGGTTTACTCTCTGCTATGTCCGAGAAACTGGCAGTGTTTAAGAAATGCACTTCTTGTAGACATAAGATCCCCATTTTGGATGCCCACAAGAAGTGCATATATTGCTTAGGAGCTGATCACCTTCATATATGGCCTGATGTTCGTGTTTCACTGTTGCAGTCATTACATTTTGGTAATCTGCTGGCAGGTTGCCCTCAGTCGGCCTGAATAACAGTCTTGGATGCTGCGTTGGTTGCTGTCTCCTCTTCCATGACATCAGGTCATCAGGGGTATAAAACGTGCAGCCGACGCCATTTTAATCAGTCTTTCTTGCCGCACGGTGCCCGAAGCAGAAGCAGTTCGCAAGTGCCGGTCGGCCGACTGCTGAAATTTTCGTTTTTGTTTTAGAACCGAAGTCTTCAAACTAAAGCTAAGTACCCCGTTGGGGAACTTTTTATTGCTCCTTACCGATGTCAGTAAAACTTAATAATTGTATTACTTGTGGAAAGCAAATACCTCAAGGATTTTCATTTGTACTGTGTTCCTTGCCTAGGCCCTGATCACAACGTGCCTTGTTGCCGGTTTTGTGCTAAATTTAACCAACGCACTATTAAGCGTCTATATATTTTTGCTTTAAAGTACTTTGGTTCAAGATTTAACTATCCTGAAATGTCGTCTGTTAGCAATCCGACTACCGGAATTCACAAAAAACAGAAGGAAAAAGAGAGGCAGACCGTCTAGGTCCAAAACAGACGAAGCTTCTCCTAAGCCAGTCACCTGCTCGCCGGTACTCAGTGAGGTGCTTTCGCAGCCCCTGATGCTTGCTACTTTTGAGTCGCAGGCCTCTAGCAAGACCCATTCTAAGTCCGGTATGCCGCGAGATTCTGCAAGTATTGTCCCCCCCAAGCTAACCCCCCCCCCCCCCTGCTAAGAGGCCTAGGCAAGGCACTGATTATGAATCTTCAGAACAGGTTTCCATTTCTTCTGATTCCTCTTCTGATCAGGAATTTTCTATCCCACCTTATGAGGACTCTAATGCAAAGGAATCCATCCCTTCTCTTGAGGATCTCTCTTTTGGAGAGACTTAGCATACTTTAAGGGAACATTTTCATTGGGAGAGTCAGGACTTGTCAGAATCCACAAAGAGGCTTAGGGATTTCCTTCTTCCTCAGCATAGGCCTCTGGCTATACCTCCTGTGTTAGACTTTGTGGATGATGTTTTCTCAGAATCAAGCATGGCTCCTGATTCCCTGCCTCCGGCTCCTAGTAAGCCAGACAGATGTTACATGGTTCCTGACTCTCACAAATTTCTTTTCAAAAATCCTGCTGCTGACCCTGAAACTATTTCTCAGGGTCCCAAGGGTGTTAAGGCTTCTACAGCTAAAAATCATACTCCTTCAGATAGGGATTCCAGGGCGCTGGATAGATGGGGTAAGAAGGTTTATACGTCTGCAACCTTGGCAGTCCGGGTTTTAAACTGCCAGTTTCATATGCTTAATTATCAACAGCATGTTATGGGCTTACTGAAACAGAAAATTATGTTGATTTCTGATTGTGTGGAAAATAAGGAGTTACAGGATTTACTGCATTCAGCAGAACAGGTGGAAAGCATACTTTGCAATGTGGTTTTGATCCCTTGGAGGCCTCTTGCAGGGCTGCCGTAACTGGATCTGTGATAAGAAGTCGTACTTGGCTCAGGGAGAAAAATCTGCCTGATCATGTTAAAGCTAAACTGTTGGATGCTCCTTTACAGCAGGACAGTCTGTTTTGTAATAAGGCAGAAGCGTTTTTTAAAAAAGATGGAAGACAAAGCTAAATCTATGCAAACTGTTTAAAGATTTCTTGCAAGTGCAGCCACCCAGGTTCAGTAGGTGCTGGCCTACTAAGAATTGGTCCTTACCAGTGTCCAACAGAGCCGCTCAGGGTAAACCCAGACGCTCCAAAGACTCCAGGTTTCAGCCACAAGGAAATTACAGGTCAAAGAAATGGGGTGCCTCCACCTCCAAATCTGGAGGTGGCAAAGCACCATCCTACAGTAAACAGTCTCAATGACTTTCTTCTGCCATCTCCAAGCACTTAACTTTTGGCAGTCCCTTTGGGAAAACTGGCACTTCATGCTCAAAATTGGCATCTAATTACCCAGGACAAGTGTGTCTTAAATATAGTATCCCAGGGGTACAGATAGTACAGATTTCATTTCCACACGTTACCAACTCCAAACGGATGGCTATATCTGCCCTCAAGTCAGTGGGCAGCGGCCCAGAAACAAGTCATGACCCCTCATGGATATGGGGGCTATTCAACCAGTTCCGGAAAAGGAAAAAGGGCAAGGGTTTTATTCAAGACTTTTCCTGGTTCCCATTAAAGACAAATCATGGCATCCAATTCTGGACTTATCCATTCTAAATACCTTTCTGGACATTCCAAAATTCAAAATGCTGACTTTACAACAGCTACTGCCTATGCTAGGCAAGAATGCCTGGTTGGAAACTCTAGACTTAAGAGGCGCATACCTGCATATCCCAATCAGGGAATCTTGCAGAAGATACCTCCACTTCAAAGCAGGCTATTTGCATTGCCAGTTCTCTGCACTGCCCTTTGGCTTATCTACTTCGCCCAGGGTCTTGACAAAGTGCCTGGCACCAGTAATTGCATTTTGCAGACAAAGAAACATTCAAATTTATCCATATCTGGACGATTGTCTCATTCAGGCAGAGGACAAAGGACACTCTTCTCCAGCATCTTGCGTTTGTAAAAAGGCTCCTAGCATGCCTAGGGTACACCATGAAAGAAAAGAAATCACAACTGGTACCCTCTCAATTCATTCCTGGGTGCAAGCTTGAATACAACTGCCCAGATGGCTTATCTCACGACAGACAAATTCAATTGACAACATATTTCAGACAAGTGGCAACAAAAACCCAGCTATCTGAAAGACAAATTCTGCAGCAGACTTTGGGATTCATGGCATCCTGCATTCTAATTCCATATGCAAGATTGCATATGAGAAAACTTCAATGGTACCTATAAAGTTATGGAGTCAACAGAGTCACAGCCTAGAAACAATGATTCCTCTCATTCCCTGCTTGCAGCAGGAGTTTCTTTGGTGGGCAGAGGCATGTCACCAAAACAAGGGACTGTTATTCATTCTACCCCCTGCCAACCAAACCCTAACTACAGATGCATCAGACTATGCTTGGGGGGGGGGGGGGCATCTGGCAGGGTGATGCATTCAGGGCAAATGGAGCCCAAATCAAATGCATCTACATATTGACCAGAAAGAAATGCTAGCTGTACAAAATGCTCTTAACAGCCTTCAAGGACTTCCTGCATCCAGGACAACTGCTGATAAACGGACAACACCACAGTTATATGGTACATAAACAAGCAGGGGGGGTACCCACTCCTACCACCTTTGCAGACTAGCCATGGCCTTGTGGAACACAGCCTTAACTTACCAAATACATCTTCAAGCTCAATTCCTGCCAGGAAAGCAAAATACTCTGGCAGATGACCTAAGCAGAAATCTTCTTGACCCACACGAATGGAAACTGGATCCTCAAATCTTCAGCATGTTGACACAAAGTTGGGGGAGCCCCAGACATCTGTTTGCCTCTCCCCAAAACTATCAGTTGGACAAATTCTGCATAAGAACTCATCAGAAACAAGCATGGAAAGTGGGTGCTCTATCCTTCAGCTGGAAAAACTATCAGTCTATGCCTTTCCCCCTTTGCCTCTACTCTCCAAGGTCTTACTAAAAGTCGTACAGGAAAAACCAAAAATTATTCTGATTGCTCCGGACTGGCCTCGCAAACACTGGTTCCCGATTCTAAGGGATATGTCACACCTTTCTCTGTGGTACTTGCCTCAGACACCTCATCTATTGTCTCAGCAGAACTATCAAATTCTGCATACTCTGCTCCAAACTCTGAATCTTGCAGCATGGCTAATCAACTAAATTCACCAGTCACATCTCTCAGTAAACCTGTGATGGATGTCATTTTGGAGGCTAGAAGGCCTAGTACTAGAAAATCTTATGCCGATAAATGGAAGAGATTCTGTGCTTGGAATAAAGCACAAGGATTAGTCGCAGCAAAGCCAGATACTCCTCAGATTTTGCAATACTTAACTGAGATGCTTCACAAGGGCCTATCTTTTTTTCAGTAAAAATCCATGCCTCTGCCATCTTGGCTCATTTACAACACAGAGCCTCTTCTCTTCTCTCATCCCCTGCTAAAGCAGTACCTCAGAGTGGCCAAAAATGTAAGGCCTCCCCGGGGAGCACCGACACCTGCATGGGACCTCAATTTTGTGCTGCAAAAACTCACCCTACCTTCTTTTGAACCAGCAGCTACTGCGGATATAAAATTTCTTTCTTGGAAGACAGCCTTTCTTTTAGCAGTCACTTCAGCTAGTAGGGTTTCAGAACTACAGGCTCTCATGGCAGTGGAGCCTTTCATTATCTTTTACCCGGACAGGGTGGCCCTCAGGATTAATCTTTCTTTTATGCCTAAAGTGGTATCCACTGTGGCTCTTAACCAGACCATTCACCTGCTGACTTTTTTCCCAAATCCGCAGAACAAGGGGGAGCGGATTCTGCATTCTTGTACACAGACAGCTAAGATTCTACTTACAGGACAAATTCTCTAAAAGTCTGAGCAACTACTGGTGGCATTTGCTGCAGGAACAGAGGGGAAGGCAATATCAAAGCAGAATATTTCAAAATGGATAAGCCATTGTATTCATTTCTGCTTCTTGCACCATGGTAAACCTGTGCCCAAGGGGATCAGATCCCATTTCACCAGGGCTGCTTCTACTTCTGCAGCCTTTCTCAGAGGGGTGCCTACCAGAGACATTTTAGAAGCTGCTACTTGAGCTCACTTCATACGTTCACAAAGCATTACCATTTACCTCTCTTTTCTAAATTCAGGGCAGGCTTTGCCATTGCAGTCCTGCAGGGCCTTATAGCTGCTCCTAATGCTGTTTAGTTCCATCCTCCCTTCCATAGCTTTGGGATTCTACCTAAATGTAATGACTGCAACAGTGAAACACAAAGAACATAGTACAGTTCTGTACACTTACCATAAATGTAGATGTTCCCCTCTTTTTTCTCTATTATACCTATTCTTTCCCTTTATTATGCTCAAAAGCCTTTGTGATGTATTTGCTTTTAGTTGAAGGTAAAATGTTTGTGTTCTAAAGTACATGTTTACATATATTTATGTTCCCCATTTGGGGGCACCTGACATCTGGGGCAAGAAAAACTGATTAAAATGGCGTCGGCTGCATGTTTTATACCCATGACGACCTGACATCATGGAAGAGGAAACAGCAAACCGACACAGGACCCAAGATTTCGTTACTCAAGCCGACTGAGGGCAACCTGCCAGCAGATTACCCGACTGAGGGCAACTTGCCAGCAGATTACCCAAATGTAATGACTGCAACAGTGAATACACTCGAACATCTACTTTTATGGTAAGTGTACACAACTGTGCTTTAGGTGTGTTCCACTTTTAATTCCAGGGCATTAGCTTACGGGCACAATAAACTAATACTTGGAGGTCTTTGGTCTGCTTTTTCTGGGGCTTACCCCCCCCCCCACACACACACACACACACACACACACACACACCAAATCAGTGAAGTCTCTTTCTTCAGAAGCCAAAAAGAGGTCTCTGCAGAAGTCTCCTAGGGCTTTATTGGAGCCATTGCAGAAGATCCAAAAAATTTGGGATACGACTGTTTTGGATCATAAACCCTGGAGCCTTCCTTTGGATCCTAAATACCTTTTGGATCCTAAAGTATCTGTTCCAGTAGTATTTTCTCCAGATGTTCTTCGTGTTTCACTGTTGCAGTCATCACACTTGGGTTATCTGTCTACAGGTAGCACTCTGTCGAAAATAGTCTTGGGATTTCTGCGTCGGATGCTATCGCCTTTTCCATGACATTAGGTCGTCAGGGGTATAAAACATGCAGTTGACGCTATTACTTCAGCTTTTCTTGCCGGGTGGAAGCCCGAAGCAGTTGGCAAGTGCTGGTCAGCCGTTACCTGAAATTTTCATTTTTCGAGTTTCAGACCTGAAATCTTCTAAAGCTAAGTACCCCGTTGGGGATTCTTTTTTCTTGCTCTAACCGATGTCAGAAAAAGTTAACAATAGTCTTGCCTGTGGAAAGCAAATACCTCGGAGATTTTCATTCTTACTGCATCATCTGTTTAGGCCCAGACCACGACTTTCCCCGCTGTAGGTTTTGTGCCTTAACACCTGAAACTATTCGTCGTCAGGCTACCTTTGTTACTAAATTCTTTTGCCTTTTTCCGAAATGACTTCCATAAGCCTGCCCAACTGTATCTTCCGAAAAAACATAAGGATATAGACAGACCGTATAGGTCCAAAACTGCTGACACCGCTTCCATTCAGCTAGTCGCCAGTTCGCCGGTGCTCAGGGAGGGGCTTTCGCAGCCCCTGATACCCACTTCTATAGATTCGCAGGCCTGTCCTGAGACCCATTCGGAGTCTGGTATGCCGCGAGTTGCTTCGTCTATGGAACCTGTGGATGTCTCAAACTTGGATGGGTCCGGAGCTACTGTGCAGGCACTGGCTTCTGAAGTATTCTGACCTTACGATTTTCGCATTAAACAGACAGCTTCATCTTTGACTAAAATACCGAGTCTCTCAGTCCCAGAGTTCGCACTATGCCTAGAAAACCAACAACTAAAGCACATGCTCCAGCTCCCTTGCTACAGAAACAAATGCTTAGAATGGCTGAAGACCTTATAACGTTAATTAGGGGAAGGCAGCCTTCCCCCTGTAAATGACAAAATATTTTCTTTCTGATTCTACAGACCATGAGTCTGATGAGACTGATCCCTCTGATTACCAGGGCATACCTTTATCTACCTATGAGGATTCAGATGCAGAGGATTCCATTCCTTCTGCCTCCCCTCCAGAGGACTTTTCTTTTGGTGAAACCTTGCATACTTTTAAGAGAGCATTTCCACTGGGAATGCCAGGACTACCCTCTGTCCAAAAAGAGACTCAGATAATTTTTAGACTTGCCCCAGCACAGGCCTCTAATTATACCCCCTGTCCTGGACATTGTAGATGTTTTCATGGAATCCAGTCTTACTCCTGTTACTTTACCACCAGCTCCTAGAAATCTTGACAGGTACTACAGAGTACCTTACTCTCACAAATTTCTCTCTAAGAATCCCTCTGCGGATCCAGAGACTATTTCCCAGGAGCCTAAAGGCATTAAGGTTACTACAGCCAAAAACCCTACCCCTTCGGGCAGGAATTTTACAGCTTTAGACAGATTGGGTAAGAAGGTATATACTTCTGCAACTCTTGCCATCAGTGCTTTGAATTGCCAGTTTCACATGTTGAAGTACCAGCAGCATGTTATAGAACTATTTAAAGAAAAACGTTGCTTCCAGGTTGTACAGAAAGTAAAGATTTACAACAGATAATGCATTCTGCAAACCAAGTTAGTAATCATACTTTGCAGTATGGTTTTGATGCCTTAGAAGCATCTTGCAGGACTGCTGTAACTGGGTCTGTACAGAGAAGGCATGCTTTGCTGAAGGAGGAAATCTTGCCAGACCCTGTCAAAGCAAAATTATTGGATGCTGCATTAAACCAGGAAAAATGTATTGGCACAAAAGCAGAAGTTCTTAAAAAGATGGAGGAAAAAGGTGAATCTATGCAAACTGTTAAAGATTTTTTACATGTGCAACCACCTAGATTCAGTATGGATTGGCCTTCTAAAAACTGGTCCTTTCCAGTCCCTCTCAGACTTTCTAAGTCCAAACCCAGGGGCAACAGGCCACCAAGACTACAGTCTCATGGTATTCAGAGATCTAAACAGTGGAGTGCTCCCTCTAAAACAGGGAGTGGTAAGCCACCCCCCTATGGAAAAAGTTCATAATGACTTGTCTTCCTTCCTTTCCAGCATACCCCAAGTACTTGCAGCCCTAGGAGGAAAACTCGCCCTGCATGCACAAAACTGGATGCCCATTACCCAGGACCGGTGGGTCTTAAACATTGTATCCTAGGGATACAGATTCTACTTCCACTCACTGCCAACCCCATGCGTGTTGCCATAACTTCCTCCAAACCAGTGGGCAGAGGCTCAAAAGCAAGTACTTTCTCTTCTCAGTGTCAGGGCTATTCAACCTGTGGCTTTAGAGCAAAGGGGTCAGGGTTTCTACTCCAGACTATTCCTGGTGCACAGAAAGGGAGGGCTCTTGTCGCCCTCTTCTAGATCTGTCAATTCTCAACACCTTCCTGGTGGTCCCAAGATTCAGAATGTTGACTCTGCAACAGCTTCTTCCTATACTATCCAAGGATGCCTGACTAGTCACCCCAGACTTAAAAGAAGCTTATCTGCACATCCCCATAAGGGATTCTTGCAGGGAATATCTACGTTTCAGGGTAGGCTCTATGCACTGTCAGTTCTCTGCACTTCCCCTTGGCTTATCTACTGGGCCCAGGGGTTTTACAAAGTGCCTGGCTCCAACCATTGCATACTGCAGTCTGAGAAATATTCAGATTTACCCATACTTGGATGATAGCCTGATACAGGCAGATAGTCAGGAATTGCTACTTCAGCACCTGGCATTTGTAAACAGCTTCTAACTTCTCTGGGGTACACCATCAATGAAAAGAAATCACAAATGGTGTCCAACCAAAAAATTGTATTCCTGGGGGCAAGCTTGAACACAATTTCCCAGATGGCATTCCTCACTCCAGAAAAAGACTTATTTGACAAACTACTTCAAAGTAATGGCCACCAAAACCCAGCTATCTGCAAGGAAAATACTGCAAGCCCTAGGGTTCATGGCCTCATGCATTCTACTAATTCCATATGCAAGACTGCATATGAGGAAACTTCAGTGATATCTAAAAAGTCTCTGGTTTCAAAATTCTCAGGACCTGGAAACACTGATTCCTGTCATTCCTTGTCTAAGGGCAGAGTTCCTTTAGTGGGCAGAGGCATGCAACCACAACAAGGGACTTCCTTTCACTCAACCTCTCGCCGCCCAAACCCTGACAACAGACGCATCAGACTATGCGTGGGAGCCTGACATGGCAGGCAAATGCATTCAAGGCAAATGGAGCACAGAACAAATTCCTCTGCATCTCAATCAAAAAGCAAAGTTAGCTGTACAGAATGCTCTGACAGCCTTCAAATACCTTATCCTTCCAGGGCAACAACTGATGGACAACACCACAGTTATGTGGTTCATAAACAAGCAGGGGAGAACTCATTCCTACCCTCTCTGCAGGTTAGCCATGGCCCGGTGGAACACAGCCCTGAGCAACCAAGTGCACCTGGTTCCTGCCAGGCAAACAAAATTCACTGGCAGACTACTTGAGCAGAAATCTGCTGCACCCACACGAGTGGAAGATGGAACCCAGCTCATTCAAACTTCTAATCCGCAGGTGTGGGACTCCAGAGGTGGACCTCTTTGCCTCCCCTCAAAACCATCAATTGAGCAAAGTTTGCACCAGAAACCCCCACAGCCAAGCGTGGAAAGTGGATGCCCTATCCTTTACATGGGAAAAACCTCTCAATTTATGCCTTTCCCCATCTGCCCCTCCTCTCAAAAGTACTACTCAAGATCAAACTGGACAGGCCAAGGACAATCCTTATTGCCCCAGACTGGCCACGCCAGCACTTGTACCCACTTTTACGCAATCTGACAGCTATGCCACCCTGGCACCTACATCAGACCCCCTCCCTGCTGTCCCAGTAAGGAGGACAGATTTTGTATCCACAGTTGCAAACCCTGAACCTTGCAGCTTGGTTTATCCCCTGAATACACCACCAGCAACCCTCAGCAAACAGATGCTGCACCTCATCCTTGTGGCCAGAGTGCCTAGTACTAGGAAATCCTATTCAGAAAAGTGGAAAAGATATTTTTCTTGGAGCAGGTTTCAAGGAAAGGACACAGCTGTGCTCTCCTTACCTAAAGTCGTAGATTACCTAGCAGAGCTACTCCACAAAGGCCTATCCTTATCAATTAAAATTCATGCCTGTGCCATCTCGGCTCCCTACAATACTGACCCACCTTTTTCTCACCCTCTCATGAAGCAGTTCATGAGAGAAGCTAACAATTTTAAGGCCTCAGAGGAGAGCTGCCACCCCTGCCTGGGAACTTAACTTTGTACTAGAGAAGCTCCCGCTTCTCCCTTTTGAGCCTGCTGCTACAGCAGAGTTAAAATTCCTCTCTTGGAAAACAGCCTTACTTCTGGCCATCACTTCAGCAGGAAGAGTGTCTGAGTTACAGGCACTAATGGCTGTGGAACCCTGCGTTATTTTCCATGCGGACAGGGTTTCTCTCAGGACTTATCCCATCATTTATGCCCAAGGTGGTATCCAGTGTGGCATTAAACCAATCCATCCATTTACCAACCTTTTTCCCTAATCCTCAGAATAAAGGGGAAAGGATTCTGCACTCCTTGGACATAAGTAGACAGCTAAAGTTCTACCTTGACAGAGCTAAACCTTTCAGAAAATCTGACCAGCTGCTAGTCAGCTTTGCTACAGGTGCAGAGGGCAAGGCCATTTCAAAGCAAGTCATTTCCAAATTGATAGCACACTGCATCCATTTCTGCTACAAACACCATGGAAAACCTACCCCACAGGGTAGCAGAACTCATTCCACTAGGGCTACCTCAACCTCTACAGCATTCCTCTGGGGAGTCCCTACCAGGGACATCTCGGAAGCTGCAACCTGGAGTTCTGTAACGCACCTTTAGCAAGCAGTACCACTTACCTGTTTTTTTCTAAATCCAGAGCTGGATTTGCTACAGCTGTCCTAGGACCTGCTAGCAAGCTCCAGTACTTCTTGACTGCCTCAACACTTCCTCAGCTTTAGGAATCAGTTCAATTGTGTTGACTGCAGCAGTGAAACACTAAGAACATAGTACAATTGTGTGTGCTTCCCATAAATGTAATTGTTCGAGTGTATTCACTGTTGCAGTCCTGGTTACCTTCTCTCCAGCCCCCTGTCTTTTCTATTCTTTCCACCTATCCTCTTTTTGGTCTTCTATGGAAATGGTATTTATTTTACTGGAGGTTTTCCACACCATGTAATTGCTTCGTATTTTGGGGGCTCCTGACATCTGAGGCAAGAAAAACTGATGTAATGGCGTTGGCTGCATGTTTTATACCCCTGACGACCTGACGTCATGGAAGAGGTGACAGCATCCGATGCAAAAATCCCAAGACTGTGGTATTCGGGCCGACGGAGGGCTTACCTGCAGGCAGATAAACCCAAGTGTGATGACTGTGACAGTGAATACACTCCAACATCTGTTTATATTAAGTGTACACAACTGTACTTTCTCCTACCTCCTCATCTGATCCCGTGGCCTTTGATCTGAGATCTAGCTGTGCCCGCAGGAACCGTATGCTGAAGTATACCATTAAGCCAGTATCATCTTCTCTGCTAGACCAAATTTTTCAGACTCTGAAGAAACACTGCAGACTGTCTTCCACAGTTTTTCAGGTGGTCTAGGAGTTTGTCAGATGCAGATATGGATAGGATAATGCGTAAATTTCTCAAGGCTCAGATCCAGATGGGGGTCCTGCCACCTCTGTCCCCTTCTGGAAGTTTGAGTGCACTTACCAAGCCCATTCTCTCTTCTCTGATCCAACCAATGGTTTTGGAGTCCCAGGACATGAGATTCTCTGACATCTGAGTTGAAAATGTCTTCCTGTACTCCCACGCTGTCACTGAGTGGTTCTGCTCTGATACCCTGTGATCAGAACAGGTCTCTGATCAGAAATGTCTGCGCCAGGTCCGAGGGGTTGGGTTCAGCTCTGGTTCTGTCTGATCCATCCCTTCCTCTGGGAGCCTTGACCCTGGCCAGCTCGGATCCAATTCTCCCTTATAGGGTCAGGTTTGAGGGTGGCCCTGACCTACCTTCCTCAGAGACATCGGCTCCAGGGTGGGGTGGTTCATGTGGTCCTTTGGCATTCAAGGTGGTAGAAGAGCTTTCTCTTTTCAGAGAGCCATCTTCTCTCGTCTCGTATCCTACCACTCTTCTGTTTTTGATTCCCAGGTCTTAGCCCACCAAACCATCCCTCAAGGACAGCCAGTACCAGGAGGTCTCCAGGCAGTTTTTCTTAGAGGAATTTCTCCCTTTTCTGATGCTTCTCCCGAATATCCCATGGAGGAGGTTCCTCGTTTGAGGGATGTGTAAGAGGCAAATAGACTCGTCCATGGTGTCTGTTACAGAAGACACTGATTTGTGATGCTGTTCCCCCAGATCATCAACTGATGACATCTCCTTTGGAGATATCCTCGATCCCTTAAACAAAATGGTGGCTGGTCTTCTCCTTGGGGATCTGTGTTTCTGTAGGCTTTTGGTTGTGGACAATCTGTTTTGGGTGACCCCCTTCCCCCAGACTGATGAACTAATTGTCTTGATTTGCCTCTGAGTTTGGAAGGAACCAGACACGGTCAAATGTATTCCCAAGCACCTGGACAATTTCTGGCCCCTCCTGCTGATTAGACCCCAGTTTAGCCAGAAAGTCACAGTTGATGCTATGGTGTTGGTGGCGGCAGCCACCAAGAAGGCGCTAACCGAGTTAGACCTCTTCCATCCATCACCCGAACAGGGAGTCTAATGAACAGGTTTGGAAGGTGAGTGTTTGCCTTGGCTACTTTTGCGCTGAGGTCTATAACTAGTAATTTCACGCTGCTACAGAGAGATTTGACTAGAGAGTTGGCATATAATATCTGAGCCCAAGTCTGTTGAGGATGTCAAAAAGACCTCTCAACGGGTCACTCTCCTGTCCATTTCAAATGCGTCAATGAGCCTGATCTCCCATACAGAGAAAGGTACCTCACAAGCAGCTGGTTCAGGTATAGCCATAAGGAGACATGCCTGGATGAGACTGTGATTTTGCAGAGCCCTTCAAGATGCCCTTTGTCATTGGCCCCTTTTGTACTTCTTGTTCAGGCCATCAGTTAAGGCCAGTTAGCAAGAGGGGAAAGTACTGTAGGAGTCAAGTTTTATACCTCTCAACGGATCTTTTGTAAAATCAGTTGAGGTGGCAAGAAGTTGTGGTCCCAAAAATTTCAGGCACCCTTCCAAGATTTGTGCAGGGATAATTCCTTCAGAGGGCAGAGGAGGACATTTTAACAGTCGGCGTCGCCCTAGAGGGAGCCTGCAGAACCGGGGCTTTAGAGATTCCTTTTGCACTAGGCCCTATCAGCTTTCCTGAAGTGTTGTCCAACTGTCCAACTCTGGAGGCATTTGGTAGTTTCGCTATGCATCTAGACACCTGTACAGACGTTACAAAACATTCATGGGTGCTAAGAATGAGCTTGTGTATCATTTTTCCTTCTTCCTCCTCAGAAGAAGAAACTTCCCAACATTTCACCCAGTCAGAGGAAGGATGCAGCACAAGAAGTGCAGAAGCTGCTACAGAAGTCATCCAAGAATTCCCACTCAACCAGATGGGATTCGGAACTTACTCGTGCTTCTTTTTAATTCCAAAGAAAACAGGGGACCTAAGCCTCATTTTTGATCTAAGCGAGTTGACCCAGTATGTAGAGAAGGTGAAGTTCCGTGTGGTCATGGTTCATTCCATCCTGCTTGTTCTGTGCAAGGACGATGCATACGATCACACAAAAATAGGCGATCCAGGAGACACCTATGCTTTCGGTGGTGAGCCAGTCATTACCAGCTCAAAGCCCTGCCATTTGGATTCACCACAGCCTCCAGGGTGTTAACCAAATGCGTGGCAGTCGTGGCAACTCATTTGAGACTCAAGGGATTCCAAGTTTTTCCATATCTCGACAACTGGCTACTTACTGCCAAAGCCAAGCATCAACTTTTTCAAACTAGGGACTACTTGCTCCAGCTTTTCAACACCAACACTGTAGGCATCTCAGTAATCCATACCAAGTTAAACCTAGTCCTGGTACAGACTCTGGAATTCATAGGGAATGTCTTGAATACTGTAGATTAGGTGGTTTCACCTTTCCATTGCGTCACATCCTTAAGACATCTGGTTCGGTCTATACTTTCTCACCCATCTCCTCCAGCAAGACTAGTGCTACAAGCTGTGGGGTAAATGTCTGCTGCCATAATTCTGGTCCCTTTAGCACGATTCTTTATGCAAATTCTACAGTGGACCTTGGCGGTATAGTGGTCCATTATTTCACCCTGTCGTTTCACGTAAGACTCGCTCCAGTTTGCAAACATCACATTCATTTGGTGGATTCAGTCCTATCATTTTCATGCAGACCATTCATTCTTCCATCCCTTGTTGCCACAGTGACCATGGATGCTTCCCAAATGGAATGGGGGTGCATTTCTTGGGAAAGATGGTCCAAGGCATGTGGTCCCCCTCTAGAGACCAAATATAATGTCAAAGTCCTAGAGATGAGAGCAGTCCTAGCGTTGCAAGCATTTCAAGATGTTCTTTCTCTGGGGGAATATTGCATTTCAAACAGACATGTCAGTCTGGTGTACAACAAGCAAGGAGGAACCTGATCTTACCCACTGTGCAGAGACGCCATGAGGGTTTGGGAGTGAGTGATCGCTTTAGACCGCTTTCTCATTGCAATGCACATCCCAGTGAAAACCAACACACATGCAGACAGGCTCCGCAGTTCCATTGTGATGCCTCACGAGTGGTCTCAGTCGGTAACGCATGATCTTAAGCTGTTGGGGCCAGCCTTTCTGCGACCTATCTGCCTCACCCCTGAAGTGCAGCAAGTACTTTGCTCTAATTCCTCCTCTGGCGGAGTCACCGAGACGTTCTGATTCACGATTGGCCCCCGGGTCTCCTGCATGCCTGCCCTTTTCTTTCTCTTATTCTGAACTTCTTAAAGAATGCAAGCAGGCTCACGAGCCCAGTCATCCTCTTTTCTCCCTTCTGGCCTGTGCAGGTATGGTTCCCCTTCCTACGGTTTAATTTGTGATATCCTCCGTGGGTACTGAAACCCACTCAAAATCTCCTTTCATCCATCCAGAATTTGGCACCCTACTCTCCACACCCCCAAGCTAACCGCATGGTTTCTCAACTTCCAGTAACAGTTCAGGCTTTCTTCCCCAGTTTGCGATATCGTGGCCTCCCAGAAAGCTTCTACCAAGAAAAGTCTACAGAAGCAAATGGAAAAGATTTTCTGTTTGGACTTCTAACCAGAATATTGACCCTTTTTCAGCACCAACTTCTGCCACTCTTCTTTTTCTAACAAATCTTTTTAAAGAAAAAGTTAGTTTCTCTACAATTAAGCTTCAGTTGGCAGCAGTTCCAAATTTTCATTCTGGAAACAAATATTTTTCTCTGGGTTTGTCCATATTTGTGCATGGCTTTCATGAAAGACATTTTTCTCCACAGTTCCCCGATGAGGGACCTTTTTCCCTCTTGGGACCTTACTGTGGTCTTTCAAGGTAAACTCTGAAACCCTTTGAACTGGCAGGCAAATGTGATCTGAAGTATCTTTCGTGAAAAACTATCTTAGTAGCTATTACGTCAGCAAAAAGTTTGTGCTGTAGGCTCTTTCAGCAAAGCCTCCTTGTATCATTTTCATAAAGGCTGGGTGTGTCTGCAGGCCAAGCCTTCCTTTCTTCCTAATGTGGCGTCTGAAAGTAACATCAACCATTACATACAATTACTAGTCGTCTTTCCAAATTTTCCTCTTAAGGGAGAAATACATGCTTCATCTCCTTGTTGTGTACAGGCAACATTTTTTTTCACAGAACAAAACAGTTCAGGAAGTCTGATCAAATTTTTGTATCCTTTTCAGGCAGTACCTCAAGTTAATGTAGCCTGTGCATTACTGACTACATTTCATTGGTTTATACTCCAAAAGAACTAAATTACCACAACCTCCTCGAGCTCATTTCACTCGGTCCATGGCTACTTCATCTGCCTTTTGGTCAATGACTTCCATTGATGAAATTTATGCTACAGCTACTTGGTCAGAGACTCGTACTTTTGTTACACATTATAAGTTGGACATTTCTAGAAGTAGAGCTTCTTTTGGTTCGACAGTGCTCTGGCTTGTCCTTCCATGAGGGCCTCCCAAGGATTAAGTAGCTGGGGACTGTGTCCCATTGATGAGGAAGAATGAAAGACACCATCAGATTTGTTAGTTATGTACTCACCATAACCTGGCATCTGTTTTGTCCATTTTCATTCTTCCTCACCTTCCCTCCCAACCATCCTACGTCCCTGTCACTCCTGGAAGTACCTGTTAGACCAGTGATGGCGAATATGACACACATGTCAATGGCGACACTTCACAACGTTTTATGGTGGTACACCAGCCTTCAGCAACATCAGAGTTAACAAAGAAACTGAACAAAAATACAAGAAATATGAAGCTGCACTTGTCTATTAAAACTCTGCAGCAAAAAAGTCAATGTTAATCAAATCAAATGTAGTGTATTCCATATTTTTTCAGTTCAACATTACTATTAAAAGTAGGGTAATTTTTGGTGCATTATTTTAAGCCTAATTATCAATGCGCTTATTTTCTCTATTGTAAATCAGTTTTTCTTTTACTTTTAAAATATATACCAGCACACCTGATTGTACTGTAATTTTTTAAAAAATAAATGACTGTGTAAAAAACTTTCAATTTTGTTTGTGGTGGGGGGGGGGGGGCATGCCAGCAGATTGAAGAGTCGATAGACATTTTCCAAATTTTTGACAGGCCAAGCCCAAAAGGTTCGCCATCACTGTTGGACTGTATTGGAATGCTTCATTTCCACGTTTGAGCAGTCTTCTGTCTGCCTTTCTCAGGTATAAAATAGGACATTAGGCAGCAAACTTGACCTTGGGTGTTGTGGATGGAATAGAGCATTATGGGTAGAGGGAGGAGCTCAAGAGCGGGATCCGAAGTGTAGTGTGTGTGGCAGAGTCGGATCCAAACCCATTGGTGAGGAAGAATGAAAATGGACAACACAAGTTATGTTTCATAGGTAGGTACTAGGCTATCGGCCCTAGGGCCCATACAAGCCTAGCCAAAAAATGTACCCTGGCTTTCGCCACCCAAGAAAATTATTTTCCTGTGCCCCTGTCGGGCAGAGCCACAGAAGTGATCCCCGGGGTGAATTTCCCATTTCCCATCCAATCAAGATTTTTCTTGAAGAGTGCTAATGAGGAGCTCTTTTTGATATAGATAGGTAGTCTGTTCCAGAGTATGGGAAGTCTCTGGGACAGGAATCTATCCCTCCAGCATCTTCTGTTTATTGTGGTGACAAGGTTTAGGTCCCTAGAGCGTGTAGCTTGGTGGGATTGGGATTTCTTTAAGTGGAGCATGTCTAACAGCTCTGGGTTTGACATAGCTTTGTATGTTAGGCAGAGATCGGCCCTGAGTAGGCGATATGCGATGGAGTAAAGCTGTAGTTTTTGAGACTGTCTGCATAGGGCATCTGTTTGAGGCCCGTAATCCTCTTTGTGAGGTATTTCTGTGGTATTTCCAGTTGTAGATGTCTTGTGAGGTACATACCAAAAGGGGCGTTGTACTCTATAATGGGTCTAATGAGTGATGAGTAGAGGGGAACAATGACCTCCTTTTTTCTGGATGAGAATCCTTTTGTGACCAGATGAGCCATGTAGAAGGATTTCCTGACCACTGTGGCGATGTGATTATCAAAGGAGAGACTACTGCCCACCTGTGTCCCAAGGTGTCATCACATTTTCGGCATTAAGTAGACTACCAGCTATGTGGCAGTTCATGGGTACAGAGTTTTTACCAAAGGGAATGACAATACACTTTTTGACATTGAGCTTCAGGCAATGGCTTTGACACCAGGTATCTGTCTCAGTGAGGCCCTTTTGTAGTTTGTCCACATCATTAGGAGTTTCGATTATGGCTCCTAGTTTGCAGTCATCTGCAAACTTTGTTAGCCAAAGACCTTCTGTGTTGGCCTGCACTTCAGAGAAGTAGATACAAAACAGGAGAGGACCCAGGACTGAACCCTGTGGTACTCCACTTGTCACTGGTCTGATGTCTGATTTGGAATCCGCTACTTTCACAGTGTGGGTTTTGTCTGTGAGCCAGTTGGCAACCCATCTTGTGACACAGGGATTTATACCTAGTTTAGTGAGCTTCTCTATAATCCCAGAGTAGGGAATGGTGTCGAAAGCCCTGGCGAGATCTAGATAAGCTGTGTGAACCATTTTACCCTCATCTATGGCTTTGGTGACTGCTTCAAAGAAGTCAATCAGGTGTAGGAGACATGATCTGCCTTTTACAAATCCAAACTGGTGAGCACATAACTAACAATTTTAGTATGGACCTGAATAAAAACATGCATGGTTATTATATTTCAGCCTGTATTCCCTCTGGGGATCCCCCTCCCCTCCATTCTCTAGTCTGTCAGTAAAGCACTTCCTAAAAGGGTAATGCACCTTAGAGTGCCAAGAAGGAAATTTGCTGCACCATTGGATTTTGCTTACTGAGTTACGTCAAAATGGAGAGATGATAAATCAGCAAGCAGAATAGTAGTATTGGTGGAATTGAATTCATCTTCAAGTCTTAGTGAGTACCTTCATGAGGTAGACCCTGTTTTACACAAAATCTCACCAAGACTTCACTGATATATATATATATATATATATATATATATATATATATATATATATATATATATATATATATATATATTATTTAGCATATATTATTTAGCATATATTATGGACAGAAGTAGGTTAAAAAAGCTGGGTGCACAAGACCCAAGATAAAACTACCCAATCCTGGTAGGCACACTGGTGCCAGGACTGCAAAAGAATTACCATGTAGAATCCTCAAGACAAGGAGACCTTCCTACAATGGGGCTAGGCCAGGCTCGGGCAGGATGGCCCCCTGTTGTAGATAGTAGTAGTCCACAAAAATCGCAAAAACTGATGGGCCATAAAAAGAGCCATAAAGATAATAGAGTTGACTGTTGAGGATAAGAAAAAAATTGTTAGTTATGCAAGAAGCCCAAAATTTCCAGATAGAAGTTATGCAAAAAGATTGATACAAATTAGAGGAAAGAGAAGTACTTGCACCAGAAAAACTCTCAGAAGCTTCAAATAAAAATGTGTTCATTAATCCAACAGATTTATGAAAAACATTGGTTGGTGTAATCAATAAGTTGTTTACCTTAGACACTAGGTGCTGGGTTTGATTCTCACATGGAGTAGTTGGCTAGACTAAAAAAATGGCTCAAGGGCAGTTAGTCTAGTACTAATCTATGAACCTATATAGACTAAGAAACCTTGGGCTCTTTGGAAAAAGAAGCAACTGCGGAAGTAAGAAAATATAAAAGAAAATGCAGATGATTTTTGAAAGCTGTAAAAAAAAATCTGGACGTGGGAAAGAGATCTGATATAGTGCAGTAGTTATGCAAAGAAGAAAGCCAGGTTAATCAATACAAAAAAGTAGCCCCAGAGATATTAGAAGAGAAATACAAGCAAAGACATCCAGATATGGGAAACTTCACAATACAAAAAAAAATCACAGAGAGGGAACATAGAACAGAAGATTAGTAAAATAGAAGCTGAAGTTATGGAGTGCCTGCGAAGTAAAGGATTTGGTGTAGAAAGCTTAACACAGGTTATATAACAGCATGATCGGAGTAACAAGTCCACCAAGTAAGGAGAAACAGCAGGAGCAGGACACATCTGAAGAAAAAATATACACACGGGAAAGAGATTTAATATGGTGCCACATTTATGCAAAGGAGGAAACAAAACTAATCAGTAGAAAAAAGAGCAGCAGCAGATATTTGAAGAGAAATACAGGCAAAGGCATCTAGATATGGAAAATTAAAAAAAGAGAGGAAAAGGAGAAAAGAGGAATAGTAATGGGGAAGTTAAAGAATTAGAAATTGAGATTATGGAATACCTGCAAAAGTGTAGGATTTAGTGTAGAACATCTAACTCTGAAAACATCACAGTAGAATAGACCTGTGAATCCCCAAATTAAGGTGAAACCAGTGGAGCGAGGAAATATCTGATCATTTGCCATGTGAAGATGCTTTGTATTGATGGGTCTAAAGTAAGTACAAAACTTCAGTTGGAATTGCACAACAAGGAAAGAGACAAGAAACTGTGGCAACTCTGACTTAGCATTGTGGAGTGATAGGCCATTGCGTTTCCATATGAAAGAGCAACGATTGACACAGGATGAAACTGAAAAGAATGTGGCACAGAAAGATGCTCTGGAACTTTCTGTAGACTGCTTGCATGAAATGGAGAACAAAGAATGTGCCCTTAGTTTAGAAGAAAATGATCTAAGAGAAGAGTTGCTTGATTTGAGAGATGGACAGGCACATTAAGATCAGTGAAAGAAATGGACTACAGAAAGTCAATAAACCCAAAAGTTATAAGTTTGATAAAACTAATGAACGCAGTAATTAAGACTGTTATACAGATTCATGGGATATAACAGAAGTAGGATACATTATTGTGGAACTGAATTTAACTGAAAGTTTTACCACAAAAACACAGGGCACTAAGGGGAAAGGAAGGGGAGAAATCAAATGCCTTCGTGGACGTATCGAATAGAGAAAACCTAAAGCAATGAAGATAAGTGTCACTGTTAGTGTACAGAAGATGAAACAGATAAACAAAAATAATGAGATATAAAAGTAATGCACAGTATTCATTAGAACAGATCAGGATCTGTCGTGCACTATTACAAATGAACTAAAAATATCAGCACAGGCAGAAAAACTTGGAAGATATGCAGACAATATAAAGGAAAAGTGCAAACTAAGCAATTTGTTGACCCCAAAAAGTTTTATAGATAACTGGGAAACAAGACAAAAGAAATTGAAACACTACCCAAAAAAGTAGTAGTAGATGCATTTTGGAGAAATATTTAGGAAGATCTTGTGGAACGTAACACAGATGCTGAATTGTTAGAGAAAGTAAGAGAGAATAAGAAGTTCAAGTGTACAGGATACAAAATGGGATGAAGTAACGGCCATAGAGATTAAAACAAAGCCAAGAAAAGCTGTTAATTGGAAAACCCCAGGCCCAGATGCAATATCTATGTTTGGGCTAAAAGTATTAACATCTGTGCATGAAGATTTAGCCTAGAGTAAGAACAATTTTATATGCACACCCTGAACATACACCAGCCTGGTTAACAGAAAAAGCAACGCTCTCTACTTAAGACTGAACCTGCCACCTACCCTAAAAACCGTAGACCAATAACTTGCCTTCTGACGACATATAAACTGTGCACTGGAATTGATGCAGGCAGAACTTAGTCATTTAGAAGAAAACTCGATTGTGACAATAGAACAAAAGGGTAACAAGTCAGTAATGTGGAACAAAGGGTCATTTGTTAGTCATAATGCAGTGGTGCACAACTTTTTTGTGGGCAGGACCACTACACAAATTCTTCATGCATCTGCGGTTCACCTCAAAACATAGTAAGTTAACAATAGGTACAGGTGACTGGTATTTTTACTTAAAACAGCAGTCATGAAATTGCCCGTTTTCTACATCAACTTTGCTTTTAACTTTATTCTGGCTTGTAGCTATGACTTATTACAAACTTTTTCAGAAAGTTAGTACTGTTTACAGACTACAAGTTATAAACAACAAAGAATAGTTACTTCCGCAGCTAACATTAGAGATGTGTGCAACTGCAGTCAATTAAATAAGCAAGCACTTGCTGGAAGGTTTGTGTGACTTAGAGTAAGGCATAGCATTTTTTCACTTAAGAAATTTTTGGTTATTCTCTGGGGGCCTGAGGGTGTTGTCGAGGGCCAGATTTGGCCATGGGGCCAGACATTGTGCACCACTGTCATAATGGAACTGTAAAAAGGGGAAGAATCATGGATAGACTACAAAAAGTATTTAGCAGTATTCCACATTCATGGATAAGAGTGCTTAAAAATGTACAAGATACACCCTACACTAATCAGTTACATAACCGCCACCACAAAACAGTGGGAAACCACTTTTAAGTTGAGTCATGATGAAGGGCAAGTTGTTGTTCCAGGTTGACTCTGTCACTGCTGCTCTTTTGTCTTGCCCTTGAGCAGTTAAGCTGTCTATTTAACAGATTAGGTCATGGCTGCTCTTTGCCTTCCAGAAAACAAAGTGCAAAGACTTATCTTTTTGTGGATGATTTAAAACTGTGTAGTTCAGCAGATGAGAAACTGAAAGTTCAACTGCAAGGGGTCAAATTTTTCAGATGACACAAGAATGTCATTTTGTCTTGATAAATGTGTAAAAGCAACCTTTAAAGCAGGAAAGCTGCAGCACCAAGAAATCATCAGTATTGGACAGGAATGTGCTATAAAATAACTATTTATAGGAATATTTATAAGAACTAAATTATTTAGGAATTGATGAAGGATCAACAAACATGCACAAATGCGAGTAAAACTTAGTAAGGAATATTTTAGAAGACTAAAATTAATACTGAAAATAGCGCTGACATCTAGGAACAAAGTCCAAGCTATAAACTAATTTGCTCTTCCTGTCCTAACTTAGATGTTTTTCGTGTTTCACTGTTGCACTCATCACACTTGGGTTATCTGCTTGCAAGTAGCCCTCAGTTGGTCCGAATACCAGAGACTTGGTATTTCTCCGTCAGTTGCTGTCGCTCCAGGACTGACGTCAGGGGTACAAAAACAGGCAGCCGGCGCCATTACATCAGTCTTTCTTGCCGAGGAGCCCGAAGCTGAAGCAGTTCGCACGAGTGCTGGTTGGCCGCTACCTGAGTTTTCGTTTACCAAGTGAATCATCCTGAAGTCTTCTAAAGCTAAGTACCCCGCTGGGGAGCCTGTTTTCTTGCTCTGATGTCAGAAAAAGTTAACAATTTGTCTTGCCTGTGGAAAGCAAAATACCACGCAGAGATTTTCATTCTTACTGTGTCACCTGTTTAGGCCCAGACTACGACGTACCTCACTGCCTGTTTTGTGCCTTGTTCAATGCCTGAACCATTCATCTTCAGGCCCTTTTTGTTGCTGAATACTTTTTCTCTCTCTCTGTATTCCGAAACTGCTTCAGTAAGCCATCCGACTGCTGATATTCCGAAAAAACGTAAGGATGAAGAGAGAGACAGACCACACAGGTCCAAAGCTGCTGGCGATGCTTCCGTTAAGCTAGTCGCCAATTCGTCTATACTCAGTGAGGTGCTTTCGCAGCCCTTAATGCCCACTTCAGTGGATTCGCAGGCCTCTACTGAGACTCGTTCGGAGTTGGGTATGCTGCGAGACTCATCGACTATGGAATCTGTGGATATCTCTACCTTGGATGGGTCTGGAGCCGCTGAGCAGGCATCCGCTTCTGATGTTCTACCGATCTTCAACATAAACGACTTTAGTTCTAAAACTACCGAGTTTAAGGACAAAGTACACGCTACGCCTAGAAAACTGACGACCAAAGCGCATACACCTGCTCCCTTGCCACAACATCAAATGCTTAGAATGGCAGAAGACCTTATTATGCTGCTTAGGGGATGTCAGCCTTCCCCTGCTAAGAGAAAGACATCAGTCCCCAGCAGCTTCAACAGACCAAGAGTCCGACGACTCTGAGGGTTCTGATTATGAAGTAATGCCCTTCTCTGCTTATGAGGATTCAGATGCAGAGGAATCTATTACCTCTGCCTTTCCTCCAGAGGATTTTTCTTTTCGGGGAAACCTTACATTGAGGGCATTTCCATTGAGAATGCCAAGACTATCCTCAGTCCAAAAAGAGACCCTGAGAATTTCTAGACTTGCCATAACATAGGCCTTTGCAGTACCCCCAGTCCTGTAAGTTGTTTGCCTTTATGGAATCCAGTCTTAATCCTGATGCTTTACCCCTTGCTCCTAGGAAACCAGACCAGTACTAGAGTACCTGACTCTCTCAAATTCCTTTTCAAAAATCCTACTGCTGACCCAGAGGTCCTCTACTGGGGACCTTATTTGGTATCCCAAAAATTCATAAGGATCTGCATAACCCATCAGTCAGGCCCATTGTTTCTTCACCTCACTCAGTGACTGAAGGTATTTCTCTGATGATAGATATATGTTGAATCTTATAGTACAAAAAAATGGATTTTTTTCTTAGACTCCTGGCATTTTCTGGATAAAATTAGGAATTTCAATACAGCTAATTATTTTGATCCCAGTAAAGATATTATATTTACTGTGGATATTCAGTCACTATTCACAAGCATTCCACATGATCAGGGAGTTGATTGTCAGACAGCTTTTGGGATCTGTTGCTGACATCTTTAATGACAACATTTTTGGTTTGTGTACTCTCTTGGACCTTGTGCTTAGTAATTATTTTTTGTTTAATGAAAAAAATATATAAACAGAGTAGCTATGGGGGTTACCAGCGGCCCCAGCTTACGACAACCTCGTGCTTGGGTGGTGGGAACATAGTATTTTGAAACCGATTTTGAAACAGTACAAGGTTGTTTTTTGTCATTTGTGGACGACCTGTTTTTTTTTATTTTAGAAGGTAATATGGATCAAGTGAGTGCTTTCTGTGACGGTATAAATAGTTCTGATTATTTTGAAATTTGTTAGTTTAACTGTTCATTTTTTGGATGTTACTTTAACATGGGGTATACATAGAAGTAAATTCAATAGCAGCATTCACAGAAAGGAAACTTTTGATCTTAAGTAGTTACTTCATTTGCTCTGCAACCTGTGGGTATCGGATCCGAGCCGGCAGCTTTCCAAGCTCTGAGTTCCTAGCTCCTCCCCCTACCCATAATCCCTTGCTACCAACCATATTACCTCCGATCGTTTTTTGCCGCGGCTGAAGAAGCTTTCCCTTTGAAAAGCTCCTGGCTGGGTGAGATCGTTGGTGGTTTATAACCTTTTTCTGGAGTTTATAATCTTTGTGTGTGTGGTCTTAGCCCCTTTTTCGATTCCCTTTTGTGCTAGTTTAGTTTTGGTGTAGTTAGTTTTTCTTTGTTCACTCCCCCTCCCCCCTTAGCGTTTGGGTGTGTGTGTGAGTGCTAGGATGTCGGAAGGGCCTAAGGCCGTTTTTTCTAAATGTACTGAGTGTTGGCCACAAGCTTTCCCCAGCTGATGGCCACACTCAGTGCGTTTTGTGCCTGGGGGCAGCCCATCTATCAGAGGCCTGCCAGATCTGTGCAGCCTTTAAACCCCCGGGCAGTTCGGGATAGGAAGAACAAGCTGATCCTGGCGGGAAAGCTCCCCCAGGAGTCAGCTTCTTCTTCCTCTCCTGTTTGGGCTCTGGCTGCCTTGGCGGCCCCGGCGCCTTCTGTTCCCGTAGCTCAACCCGGGACTCAACCTCCCTCTTCGGGTTTGAGCTCTGAGGAAACTAGTGCCTCTTCTGCTAGAGAGAAGAGGCACAAGGATAAGGAGGGACATAGGTCCCATAAAAGGCGGGCTGAATCTCAACCCTTGGCTCCGACAGCTAAAGCAGCTAAGTCTCCTTCGAGGGTCTCCGGATCCTCCTCCTCCTCTCGGCACCGTTCGCCTAGTTTCTCGCCGGAGGAGGATCGGTCTCCCTCGAGGTTGTCGAGGCGGCCCTCCCGGCCCGCCTCGACTACCTCTTCCAGGTCAACGAGAAGCATCTCCGAAGTGGATATGGATCGGATGATGCGTCGGTTCTTGCAGATCCAAATGCAGATGGGGGTGCTCTTGCCTCCCCCCTCTGGGGGAGGGGGGGGGAGTGCGGCCCCCATGTTTGCCCCGATCACTCCTTCTCAGACTCGTTTTCCGATCTGAGTCATCGGATCTGGGCCCCTTCGGACCCAGGGATTTGTCGGTGCCGATAGCGCTGGTCTCTTCGCCGACTATGCCCTCTAGCTTGTCTGATCCGAGAGAGTTGCCGTGTCTTCGGAGCTGTTTGCTTCGGAGCGCACCTCTCTCTTGGCGCCGACTGAATCGGCTCCGACCCCGATCCCTTCCTCGGAGCCGAGGAGATTGCTCTGAGGCTGGCGAGGGCGGTTCTCCTTCGGCTTTTGAGGTAGTGGAGAGAGGGTACTGTCGAGGTCCTCCAGGTCCCCGGTTCGGGCTTCGGATCTACCCATACCCCCACTGTATGAGGGTCTGTCTTCCATCATCCGACCATCGGGACAGCCTGCCCAAGCCCTCCAGCTAGTTCCTGCGGAGGAACAACAACCCGTGGACGAGCCCTCTTCAGATAGCCCCACCGAGGAGGTACCTCGGAAACGTCTTTGTAAAAGGAGGCACCTGGACTCCCCCGAGTCAGTTACCATCGACACTGACTTAGATGATAGGGAGGGTTCCCCAAGGTCACCCCCTGAAGATGTCTCCTTTGTAGACATCATGGAAATGTTGCGTATTAGAGGGGAGTGATCTGCCCAAAAACCTTCCCTTGATGAATCCGTGTTCCTGGAGGCGTTTGAGGCAGGCCCGTCTACCTCCTGGGTGTCCCCTCCGGCCGACCCCCTGGTGGACTTAATTACCACCAGGGTGTGGAAGGAGCCCGACACCGTGGAGCCAATCCCTAGGCGTCCCGATAAAGTCCTAAGTCCCCCCACAGATACAGTAATGGGCCAAAGGAACCCCCTGTTGATGCCATGTTGGTGGCGGCAGCCACCAAGAAAGAACTCGCTCAGGAGAGTTCTTTGGTCCACCCGCCAGATAAAGAATCTCGAGCGTTGAACCGGATTGGGAAGCGGATGTTTGCTTCAGCGACTTTTTCCATAAGGGAGCTGAACTATATGGCACATACCATCAGGTTACAGCGAGACTTGTTCAAGGAATACGCTGCAGCCCCCCCCCCCCCCCCCGGAGTCCATGTCGGTCAGAGACCAGAATGTGTTTGTGACGCGAATGGCCACTCTGAAATCCATCTCTAATACGTCTATGCGGCTCCTCTCCCTTGCTACGGAGGGAGCCGCTAGAGCTAGCGGAGCAGGGGTCGTCTTACGACGTCACACCTGGCTCCGTCTTTGCGACTTCGTGGATCCCTTCCTTCGCGAATGCCCCCTTTGACGGTTCTGCTCTTTTCGGCAAGACCGTTCGCGATACGCTGGTCCAAAGCGAAAAGGACGGGAAGACGCTGTCTGCCGTCAGAGTCCGCTTCTCTAGTCCCCAAAGATCCTTTTCCAGGAATCAGAGGGGACAAAAGAAGCTGTGGTTCCGCAAGTCTCAGCAATCCCATCCAGCTGCGGACCACTCGTCCTCTAGAGGCAGAGGAGGACAAGGTGGACTCCGGCCCAGAGGCAGAGGGGGGGCCGCGTAATTTCGGGTCTAGAGAACCTTTCTCGGACAGACCTGCGCAACAGCCCTGAGGGCTTGCCCGACTGTCCCTCTCTGGAGACGGTCAGGGGCAGTTGACGGAGCACCTGTCGAACTGGGAGTCCCTTACAACGGATCGATGGGTGCTCCGTATCATATCCAGAGGTTATTCCATTCCTAAGTCTTCCCCCCCAAAACCAGATGCCTCCCCGATGTCCCACCCGATCAGAGGGAGGCAGCGGCTTCAGAGATTTTGAAGCTGCTAAGAAAGAGCCATCCAGCCCGTCCCCCCAGATCAGTCCGGATTGGGTTATTACTCAAGGTTCTTTTTGGTGCCAAAGAAAACCGGGGACCTCAGACCCATCTTAGACCTTTCCGCTCTGAACCTGTTCATACCCAAGGAAAAGTTCCGGATGGTCACTCTCCAATCAATTCTCCCCCTTCTGCGGGAGAATGACTGGATGTGCTCCATAGACCTCAAGGATGCGTACAACCACATCTTGATGGACAGACGATCCAGGAGGTTTCTCCGCTTCCGGCTCGGAGCCAGTCATTATCAATTCAGGGTTCTTCCATTCGGCCTCACCTCAGCCCCCAGTGTGTTCACCAAGGTCATGGCAGTGGTTGCAGCCTACCTGAGACTTCAGGGCGTTCAGGTCTTCCCGTACCTAGACGACTGGCTCCTTACCACGACCAACAGGCATCAGCTCTGTGTGGCGAGAGATTACGCACTGACTCTAGCCCACTACCTAGGCATTTCAGTGAACTGGCAGAAGTCCTGCCTGTGCCCCACTCAAGCCCTGGAATTCATAGGGGCCAGGTTGGATACCCGAATCTCCCGAGCTACTCTAACGTCAGTCAGAGACTAAACAGCTTGTCGTATCAGGTGTTAGCCCTTCTTAGGAGTCCTGCTCCTCAAGTGGAGTTGGTCCTGAGGGGACTGGAGTCTGTCAGCAGTGATAGGTCTCTCCCTCCATGCCCGTCTGTGAATGCGAATATTACATTGGACCCTTCAAGTCCAATGGTCCCTCTCGTTCCACCCCTTAAACACGCCGATACCGCTGAGCAGAGTTTGCAGGGACTCCCTTCTTTGGTGGTTACATGTGCGGGAACTCAGAGAAGGGAGGCCTTTTGTGATTCCCCCGGTCGAAGCCACGTTGACCACGGACGCTTCTCGCCTCGGGTGGGGGGGGCATTGTTCAGGCAGATTCGTTCAAGGCACGTGGACTTCCCTAGAGACCGCATTGCATATCAATGTTCTAGAGATGAGGGCGGTGCTTTTGGCGTTGCAAGCTCTCCACGACCTTCTTCCCCTGGGGACTATTGCAATCCAGACAGACATGTCAGTAGTGTGGTATATAAACAAACAGGGAGGAACCAGATCCTATCCCCTGTGTTGAGAGGCCATGAGAGTTTGGGAATGGGCGATCTCCACCAACCGCTTTCTGGTAGCAACGCACATTCCGGGACGGTCCAACATAGCGGACAAGCTAAGTCGGGTGCTTCTCACTCCGTATGAGTGGTCTCTGAATCCATCTGTTGCGAAGCAGATCTTCCACAAATGGGGTCGGCCTCGCTGCGATCTTTTTGCTTCTCCTTTAAACACAAAATGCAGCGAGTACTTCGCAATAATTCCCCCCAGAGGGGAGACCCCCAGAGACGCTCTAGTCCATGCTTGGCCTCCCGGGCTCCTTTATGCTTATCCCCCCCTCCCGCTCATGATGAAATTCATTCAGAAAGCCTGTCGGTTGGGGAGCAGAGTTATCCTCATAGCCCCATTCTGGCCTCGACAGATCTGGTTCCCTTTTCTGCGGTCTCACAGTGTGGCTCCTCCATGGATTCTGGATCCCAGTCCAGACTTGATCTCGCATCCTGTGGGTTGCCCAACCCCGAACCTGGTCAACCTCAAGCTTGCAGCTTGGCTGATCCATTTCCAATAATGGCTAGGACTCCCGGTATCTCATCTCCCGTTAAGGCCATTCTGGTTGTGGCTCATAAGCCGTCTACCAGAAAACTTTACAACAGTAAATGGAATCGTTTTTCCATTTGGGCCAAAGACAAGGGCTTGGACCCATTTACTGTCCCTATTCCGACCATTCTGGACTTCCTCTCGTTGATTTTTCGGCAGGGAGCAAGTGCTTCTACGGTTAAGGTGCAATTGACGGCCATCTCCCATTTTCATGTGGGTGACGGCATAGGTTCCTTAGCATCTGCAAAGTTTTGCAAAACCTTCTTACGAGGCATCTTTCTTTTAAACCCACCTATAAAGTCTGTGGTCCCCCCATGGGATCTCACTCTAGTCTTGCAAGCCTTGACAAGTCCACCTTTCGAACCTGTGGCCTCGGTTCCGTTGAAGTTCTTGTCATGGAAAACGGCCTTCTTAGTGGCTATTACTTACTCTTACCTTATCTATTATTACTTACTCTTACCTTATCTTTCACAAGGATAGTGTCCCTCAGGACTAACCCGTCTTTCTTGCGTAAGGTTGCTTCAGAAGCTAATCTAAATCAATCGATAAATCTACCAGTGTTTTTTTCCAAAATTTCAGAACAAAGGAGAATACACGTTGCACAAATTGGATGTGCACAGACAGCTGCGTTTCTACTTGCACAGGACTAGAGTTTCGCAAGTCGGACCAGTTTCTCTTATGCGAAATCAGCCATGGGCAAAGCCATTTCCAAAGTGACTGTAGCAAATTGGATCTGTCAGTGTATTATTCAGGGGTACATATAGTCTGGCATGCCAGCCCCGGTTGGTATCCGTGCTCATTCTACAAGATCTGTAGCCACCTCAACAGCTTTTTGGTCTAGGGTTCCAGTGGACGACATATGTTCAGCAGCTACTTGGTCCTCTTCTCATACGTTCATTTCTCATTACAAACTAGATGTGATTTCGAGGAGTAGGGCTTCTTTTGGCTCCGCGGTGCTTCGGAATATCCTTCTGTAAGGACCACCCAGGTTCTTATAAGGTAGCTGGGACTCTGTCCCACAGGTTGCAGAGCAAATGAAGTAACTACTTCAGATATAGAAGTTATGTACTCACCATAACGTTCCATCTGAGTAGGTACTTCATTTGCCTGCAACCGACCCCCCCCCCCTGCCATCCCCCGAACCTTTCGAGATTTTCTGATCACCTTTAGAGTTGATTTTGTGTTATCAGGTTTGGTGAGGCAAAAAAGCCGATCTGAGGTAATATGGTTGGTAGCAGGGGGTTATGGGTAGGGGGGAGGAGCTAGGAGCTCTGATCTTGGAGCTTGGAAAGCTGCCGGCTCGGATTCGAGGTCGGATCCTATACCCACAGGTTGCAGACAAATGAAGTACCTACTCAGATGAAACGTTATGGTGAGTACATAACTTCTTTTTAATGGTTACTCAAGCAACCATCCCATTTTCATGAAAAATATACCTAAGGGACAATTTATACATGCGTCCCCCATGATCTCAGATGACACTGTTTTTGAAAATGAGGTTATATTTATTCACTGGTTGTTTTTACAGAGGGGAGATATCCCTTTGAGTTGCTAGACAAACTCGCTGAAGAAATCAGAAGGGTCACTGATCACCCCCCCCTCCCATTTTATTATATGGAATTAACCCCCAGTTGGCTGCTGTGCATTCCCTGGCTCTTGGCGTTTCGCTGTGCCCTACGCTTGTGATCCAGCCCATCCTGCTCTACCCTACTGAATTTTGATCCCTACTCGAAGGCCACAATACAGAAGCCTCAACTAAGGACTTTCTTTCAAGTTTTAAAACTACCTTCGTTTCCCAGCAAGGAACTTGTCCTGGAACTTGTGATCCAGCCCATCCTGCTCTACCCTACTGAATTTTGATCCCTACTCGAAGGCCACAATACAGAAGCCTCAACTAAGGACTTTCTTTCAAGTTTTAAAACTACCTTCGTTTCCCAGCAAGGAACTTGTCCTGGAAGTATGTGTTTCTCCTAACCTTGTAATACTTCAGGTAGTAGATACCTATTGGTAGGTCGCAGTGTGCCTCCCTGCCAGGTTAGCCTGCAGCCAATACTCCCCTACCCACCCCTTTGGTGTCCTGTGAATAACCCTCCCCTCCCTATCTATTTCTATACTTCACTATCTCACTGTCAGCTTCCTCCTTATTACTGATACTAAGACTGTGTTTCATTCTAGATAACTGCCTTCCAGCTGCCTCCCTCTTACTGATACTACGACTGTGTTGCTTTTTCCCTAACTGCCCACCAACTGGCACTCCACAATCTTCCTACTGTCTCTTTTACTCCTGCCACTCTCCTCCTCGTCTCACCTACCTTGCTCCATTGTACCTCTTCTACAACCCTCTCCCTTACTATCTCTCATTTGACTGCCTATCCACATTTTGTCTTCCACCTAGCTAACACCCATCTCAATCCTTCACATAACCTACTATCCTATCCAACTGTAATCCCTCCATATCCATACCCATAACTGTACTTCTCAGACTATCTTTCCACCTACTACACATCTCAGTAAACTTACCTTCTGCTCTCTCTCTTTTCTGATTGTTTTTTCACCACTCTTTCTCCTTCTCTAGGCTCTTCCCGCTCCGTTAAGCCTCTACGGGCTCACTCCGCTCCCCTACCCTGCCCCCAATTCCCACCCGCCCCCAGTGGTCCTACTTTTATACCTCATATTGACACACCCCTACCCAATCAGGTATAATCCCCTCTTTTGCCAACCCCTCCCTCTTATCTCATACCACACCCAACTTTCTCAGAACCCTCCTCCACACTACCTCTTAAAGTCTTTAACACTACTTTCCTTTCTTCTTCCTTCTATTTTCCTTTATCTCTATTGGTTTCCCTAACCTACACTATGTGGACATTATCTCTCCCAATATACTTTCAAATAACTATCTATTTAACACTCTTACCTCCTCTTGTGATTACTCATCTCCTAACCTCCTATGAACACCCACTCCCCTCTACTCTTGTGCTTCCCTCTAAGCACACCTCTACACCTAACTCACCTTCTACACTAACCACATTAAATCTTCCTACGATACCTAACTACATATCTACCAAACACCACAAACTTGCTTACCCTAAGCTAATTAAACATAGAAATAAAAAATATATTGACATCCTACATAAACAGTCCCAGCTCCAATATTTCTTATTGTTTCAATCACTATTAGATGGGGACATTCACCCTAACCCTGGCCCAAATAGCACAAACACTAATAGTTATATTAAACAAGACAAAGATTCTCCTATATCATCAAACACATATACCAACTCTCTCACCATAGCTCATCTTAATATACGTAGCATTTGTAACAAGATCTCTCAACTCCATGCCCTTTTAGATGTTCACCATTTTGATATCTTATGTTTATCAGAAACTTGGCTAAAACCTACCATTAAGGATAATGAAATTACCCCTCCCGGGTATAATATCTTTAGACTGGACCGTAAAACCAAAAAGGGAGGTGGCGTAGCAATTCTGTACAAAGCACAACTACAAATTAGTATTATAAATCTTAACCTTAGGACAATAATGCAGAAGTAATCAGCTCAAAACTTCAAATCAACCCTAATAAAGCTATTAACATAATTTGTGTATATCTCCCCCCAGGAAATAACACTAACACTCTAGAATGCATCCTGAGCTTGCTGTCAAACAACCACCCCCAAGAAACAGTAGTTCTAGGTGACTTTAACATTGATTGGAATTCATTTAATAGTATAAACCCTACATCCCACATAAACCTATATGGCTTCTCTCAACTCATTAACTGTCCAACCAGAACTGATAAATCCAACAACCATGAATCTATTCTAGACTGGATTCTGATTAATACTCCCCAACAAACCTACCAGTCCGGTACCCTTCCAGATGATCTAAGTGACCATTCTTTAACTTATGTCATTAGACACAAAATCAACCTAACCTTACCTGCCACACTTAGAACACTAAGAACAAAAAAGACTTTTAACTCAGAACATTTTCTAGCTGATCTAAAATATTGTAATTGGTCCTCATTGAAATATCTTCCCTTAATGAAGCAGTAGATTACTTTAACTCTACATTCTTATCAATTCTAGACCAACATGCCCCAACTCGTACCATCAGAACCAAATCAAAAGTAGCACCCTGGCTAACTAATAATACTAGGCATAAAATCATTATTAGAAATAAATCATGGTCAAAATGACGCACCACTAAAAATCAAACTGATCGTCAAAAATTTAGAGAGCTTAGAAACAGCACTAAAAGAGCTATCCTGACCGACAAAAAAAACTATTACCTTCAGCTGCAGAACATCACTAATAAGGAACCTAAAAAATTCTGGGCCAGTATTAATAATCTTCTGTCTCCAGGTCACTCCATTACACCTAATCCCCAGGACTCTAACCCAGAAAACCCTAAACAAACAGCAAATGACTTCAACTCATTCTTCACAAACACTATCCAAACACTAGCTAGTCATCTATCTCCTGATACCTCAAATCTTCCTCCATCCACATTAAATCCACCTCCTACACTCCAATTACAACCAGTCTCTACCTCCTTTATCACATCATTGCTCCTAAAGTTAAAACCCACCACTCCCTCTGCAGACAAACTGCCTGCAGAATTCTTACAGATAGGTGCCAAAGCCTTAGCCTACCCTATTTCCATCCTGATCAATAGATCTATAAAGGAAGGAATCTTCCCTCTATCTGGAAAATATCTCATATCATCCCACTACATAAAGGAGGAAACTCTAATGATTTCTCTAACTTTCGTCCAATAGCTCTCCTCTCACCAATCGCAAAAATCATGGAAAATGTATTCACAAACAAGTATTAAATCACCTTCTCAACAACAACTTACTTTCTAACTGTCAGCATGGTTTCAGACCCTCACACAGTACCACTACTGCTTTACTCTCCTTCACTAACTCCATTAACACTAACCGTAACAATAACTATCTATCTTCCTCTGTCTTCATCGACCTATCCAAAGCTTTTGATATGGTGAATCATAAACTTTTACTACATATCCTACAATCACTGGCTCTTGATCATCTTGCCTTGTCCTGGTTTGCATCATTCCTAGAAAATCGTCAGCAGGCAGTACTTTGGAAAAACTCACTTTCTAATCTTCTACCTATCTCCTTAGGTGTACCTCAAGGCTCTATCCTAGGCCCTTTGCTATTTTCTATCTTTATTAATGACCTTCAATCTGCTATCCCATATACTACCTGTATACAATATGGACGACTCAACTATAATCTGCTCTGCTAACTCTCATACAGAACTCCAGTCACTTACTCAAAAAGCTTTCAGTGCTGTAGAACAATGGTTCTCTTACCGCTGTCTACTCCTCAACCCCAAGAAAACAAAACTATTACTTTTTTCACCTACTCGTAAATCTACTCCACCTTACTTTACTCTTACATCCACTGAAGGAACACTCATCTCTCCTGACTTGACCACAAAACTATTAGGGATAACTATTGATAATAACCTCAACTTTGACCCTCACATCAACAACACCATAAAATTAGTTAATAAAAAAATAGGATCCCTTTACAGAATCAAACCTTTCCTAACACCCACAGCAAGGTCCACCATTGCTAGATCTCACCTAATCTCCACTCTTCTCTATGCTTCCCCCATTTACACTAATCTTTCAAAAACAACATGAAGAAACTAGAAACATCCTATCATAACATAGCTCGATTCGCTATTGGATCTCCTTTTAGAACTCATCACTGCTTGAACCTAAAAGAACTAGGCTGGATTGAACTTCCTAACCAACTTGTACTTCAACAGATCTTAATTGCTTATAAGATTCTATATCAGCCAACCAACACTTACTAGCCTTATTTCTCCATACAACAACCTGCAACAACTACGTTCCTCAAATAAACTTCTGATTAATATTACCAAACCTAACAATAATGCAGGCGTCAGTTTATTCTCCAACTCTGTTGGAAAAACATGGAATAAACTACCCTCTGATATCACTTCTTTAACCTCTTTCCAACTTTTCAAATTTCAACTAAAGATTTATCTCAATAAACACTGGCTTTGCTCCTGCACTAATCCTGACTAATGCCAACTCTTCTCTCTTCCATTACCCTTAAAAAAAAAAAAAAAACTATTTTTTATATTATCTGGTTACCTGCTATGATGTCATGTGAACTTTTATGCCAATGCATTTTGTTATCTGATTATATTATTGTTTTTATTTCTTATCTTTCTTATGTAACCATTTATGCCTTTTTGTAAAAGTGTACAACTGATGGAGCTTTTCTCCCCGGGCCTCTACTGAAAACGGACATATATCCAGTTGGACTAGCCCGGTCAACAAATGTAAAATAAAAAATAAAATAAAAAAATAAAATTAATACTAAAAAACAAGGCATTTCTGGAGATGTAAATATTAATTTGAATAATAAAACGTATGCTATCTCCTGTGCTTTGGACATGTCTGTAGATAGAAAAAGTATAAGGTCCATTATAAATAAAAACTGGAATATTTTAAGGAGGGGTTTTGATTTACTTCAGGTTATTGGTGATGAGCCTAATTTTGCATATAAGAAATACTCATTGTTTAAAAAAAACTGTTTACAGTTTTATTCCTTTACCAGGGGTAACCTTGACACAGGGAGACACTGCAAGGGACTGTATAGATGTTTTTTGTGCTTCTTGTAGATTTATCTTGGGCCCTTATGTTGAATTGCCCCATTTGAACAAGACTATTCCCATAGATGTGATGTACAACTGGAACACTCGTGGTATAGTTTATATTGCAGTTTGTTCTTTCTGTAGTGAGTTTTACATAGGTATGACCACAAGGAACCTTAGTAAAGGGATCAAGGAACATTATTATTGTATTAAGACTAAAAACATTAATAATGCTCTAAGCATTCTTTAAAATGTATGCGGTATAAAAAGTTTTTGTTTTCTGTCTTGAAACATGTAGAGAACATTAGGGGTGGGTCCTTTAAGGACTTTCTTGAGCAAAGAGAAACTATGTGGCAGCTAAGGTTAGGAGCTGACAACCTGGTGTAAATGACTCTTAATATTAAATGTTTTTTTTTAAAACGGAAGATTGAAGGTTTTAAATGATTTTTATCAGTTTGATAAGGTTTTGTATTCTGTACCTTTAAATTTTGTCCTTTTTTAATTGGATTCAGTTAATGGTTTGATATACAAGTAGTAACTGTTGTATGTTTAATTTATTTTGATGGTCTCTTGGAGACGAAAGCGACATTTTGATCTTTGCTAGCCTTTGGTGATTTCCTTTATTTTTCGGCCTGTGTGGTGGTATATTTGTATTGGTGTTTGGTTTGCTGCTACATACCTTGCGGATTTGTTACTTTTATGTAGAATTTTGTTTAGGCTGAAGACCTTCAGAACAGACCAGAGACATTGGAATCCTGCATGTCATGACAGCTTTGCAGTCATGTGGTACATAAGCAGTGGGGTCAGGGTTGCCAGATTTCCAACCAGCCAGGTAGGGACAAAAAAAAGTGTCTCACGGCAAGTGAAGACAAAAAAAAAAAGTCTTTCTTTAATGCGGAACAGAGTTCCACATTAAAGAACAGTAGCTCTGCACTAAGCACAGAGCTTCTCGCGGTTAGCAATTTTTGATTGGCCCGTATACCGATATACGGGCCAATCAAAAATCACTAAACATGGAGCTACTTCTGTTGAATGCGGAACTGCAATGTTCCGCATTAAACACGAGAAGCTCCGTGTTTAGCGATTTTTGATTGGCCCGTATGCCAGGTATACAGGCCAATCAAAAAAAAAACCAAACAAAGCGGAGGCTGGCCGGGATTTAAACCGGCAGGGCGGGACTCGGGATCAGGCTGCTGATCTCAGGACAGTCCCACCCAAATAGGGACGTCTGGCAACCCTGAGTGGGGTACGCAATCTTACAACTTCTGCAAGCTAGCCATGTAAGGTTGGAAACAGGCCTTGCAACACAGTTTGCTATTGAAGGCAGTCTACATACCAGCTCACTTATGCAGGAGGACCTCATTATATGCACATGAATGGGTGCTAGTTAGAGGTGAATTCTTTAAATTTATGAACAGATGAAGTGTAGCAGTAGACCACCTATTTTCTCCAAGCAACAGGCAAACAACAGTTCTGTTTCAGAGCCCCAGACAGGTATGCTTGGACAGTAAATGCTTTCTCCATAGATTAAATGAGTCTGTTTTCTGTCTCATAACCTTACTCCCTGTGGTAGTTCAGATGTTGGGAAGGGAGATTAAAATTTATCCTATTTGCACTATTTTGTCCCAGGCAATACTGGTTCTTTAATTCCAGTAGTAAGGGAGAGCCATCTACTGTTGCTTTAACATGTGAATATCTTTTGCACTTCAGAAAATTCCTTAATATACCCTATCCCAAAATATCCATGCTTGTACTACTAGCTTGACTACGTGACTTGACCATTGCCCACTGCTTCTTCTGAGGATATGCTAAAATTTCAAAGAAGCTGAAAAACTAAATGTGAAGAAGTCATTACTAGCTAAACTGGATGTGGCAGTGATTCTCCTGTGTGTCTGACTCATTACTTTGGTTTAGTTTATACTTCTGTATGTCATTTGCTACTGTGTGCTTGCCTGTAGAAACCCCAGTCGTTATCCACCCTCTGGTGGCACTGTCCCTTGAAGACATACACATGGCCTTTCCAGGAGAGTGAACCCCAGTTTAGGACCTGAATTTTGTGTTGGAAAAGCTAATAAATTTCTGGTCCATCTTTTTCTCTACCTTTAGAATTACTTTGACAACAGTTTTTCATTATAGCTTGTAACCTCTGCTAGAAGATCCCAGCACCCCTTATAGGCTCAATTCAGAATCGAAGGCCTCAATGTTTATATATTTTATAAGAGTCTCTGAACTACAATCTCATGTGCAAAGAAACTTTCTTGCAGTCGAGAGCGACCCTTCTCATTAACCCCTCCTTTATGCCAAATGTTGCTGCAAAAGAGGCATTGAACCAAACTCCCTTTTTTTTCCAGTGGTCCCCATAAATAAAAGGGAACAGGTCTTACACTCTCTAGATATGCACTGACCATTGAGGTAGGACTAAACTAAAATATTCAGAAAATTGTTTTCCACTGAGGGGTCAAAGAGCAAACTGGTTCCTGTCAGAAGAATGAAGACGCATTGTCGAATGCGTCTTTGTCGAACTGTAAATGTCAAAAATGCTAAATGACGAAGTGGCTTTTAAGCAAATTCTTTCCATGGGAAAGAAGTCACTTGGCCGCTTCCGTCACTTTGCCATTTTCGGCACTGTAGTGCGATCTCGAAGTTGGTTCTTTTGTGGTCGATACACCAGCATTCGTTCTTTTGATTGTTTGTTGTTATAGCATAGACCCATGCAAACACATTGACCGTGCCAAAACACTTTTTCAAAGTGGCTAACATATTGCCTTAACTTTCACTATTAAACACATGATGGGAGGTTGCAAGAAGAAAATTTCAGATCTCGTCTAACAAGGGGGTGGGCACAGCAGCCACCACTGATTTTCCTGAAAGGTGTTAGCATGCAGAGTATTCTAAATCCAACCACGTGGTCCTTGGTTCACTCCCTCTTAATCAACATGTTAATTTTATTTCTGGGACAAAGGCTGGGTTTATCCACTGCTGTCCTGAAGGTGTGTTGCAGTCTTAATACAAACCTGTGAGCTAACCAACCCTCTGATTAGAAAGGCTTTGAGAATCTTTTCTTTAAGTTATGACTGCAACAGCGACCCATGAAGGACATGATACAGTTGTGTAGGCAGCTTTCTTTAGTTGTAAATGTTTGTGGTTGCTGTTGTAGTCTTGTTAACATTTTTCTGCTGCAGAGGGACTGAGAGGCTGGGTGTGGATACTTTGTGCACCTCTCCCCCTTCCATGATTTACTTTGTTTCCCTCCATTCCTCAAGAAAACTTGTGTCCTTTGTCACAGGCTGCACCCAGGGACAAACCAAATCAGCATACCCTAATGCAGGCATGACTCTGTCTTTCTTAAGAAGGAATCCAACAAGTCTGAGCCAGATCCACTCCTTATGCCGGTATGTGAAGATGTTTGAGGTAAGACAGCTTAAGCCAGTCATTTTAGTTAGCTATCTTTTCAGAGCTGGAGAATGACAGAAAATCTTGCATGTAGTGGACATTCATTACTTGCAAAAAAGATTTCAAGGAAGCAGACTGGTTTCTTTTGTGGTGGGCATTTAGTGGCATCTTTGACTAAAAATACACTTACCAAATGGCTAGCCAGTTGCAGCAGCTTGTGCTGTGACAAATATAAGTGTTCAGAATTGGTAAGTCATCTGCTTCTGTTAGGAATATTTCTGCCTAGAATGTCTGTGAAGCTGCTAATTGGATGTCATTCACACATTTCAAAACTGCGTGTAGGAGTAGAGCTTGATTTCCACTGTACGTTTACAGGACAATGTAGATTGATCCTCCTCTGTCTGGTTTTGGGTATTAATTTGCTTCATACTGTTGACTTCCCCTTCAGCACCGATCATCGTTACGAATGCTGTGCACTTGTGCGAAGGTACTCATCTTAACTTTAGATGTTTTTTTTAGAGCACCATTGCTGTAGTCAGGGATCCCACCCTCCTAACTCTGGTACTTGGAACTAGGCAAAAGAACAGTGCTGCATTTCTAAAATTTTAATAGCTACTGTAGATGGGTGCAGTCTTTATAATCTGGATTTGAGTTTGGTTGTGCCATTGGACAGACTCCTGGCTTTGGTGTGTTTTTTTTTTTTTGTTCCAGATTGTTTTCTCTTGGTTAGATTTGTTTCTTTGTTTAGGTTTCATTCAAATCGACATAGGCCATACCAGAAGACTGTGTGCATTAGTTGTATGACTTAATTGAGCCTGTGTTGGCACAAAAATGAGCAGAAGATTGCAAATGTGCTGTCTTCTTGTTCTTAGCCTCTGGACAAGTGGGCTGCCATGTTTCCTTTAGGATTGCTTTGTTTGGTGTGGAAGACTGTTATCTTGACTTATTCCATTGTGTTTTATGAATTCCCTGCAGTGAAGTTCATTCTACTTTGAACATTTGTGTAGTACACAACTATACTATACAAGTGAAGTGAATAAACATGTTTGAATCTGAGAATGTTTTTTTGAGTTTTTTTTAATGACATCATTGATATTCAACAGGAGATAAATCAGAAGTTAACTAATCTTGTTTTCATTTTTACAGTTTGTAGTACTACTCTGTGGGTAGGTCAGCTAGACAAGCGGACAACCCAGCAGGATGTTGCAGCACTGATAGAGGAGTTTGGAGAAATAGAGTCTATAAATGTAAGTATGTTGAGCATATCTTTGCTGTTTTTTTACAGCTTTGTTTTACTGTGCATGTGTTTTCATGTATGAGTTTTTGTAAAATTTGCAAAGTTAAGTTGAAAGAAGTCAACATTGCAGACGACTTTGTACTATGTACTTGCAAACCCTCCCAACTTTAATACCTTTTGAATTTATTCTTGCAACCATGTATGGACAAGATTTACTACTCTTTGGCAATCTGTCGTTGGTTATCCTTGCTGAATTGCCCCAATCATGTGATTTCATTGCTGGCTTTAATATGTAACAAGTTGTTTTGAGCCACCTTGTGTTGCTACCATTAGTAGGGGTATCTTACTGATGACCCAGTCTCAAATTAGTTTGTTTTAGCCAGATGCTGTAGTGCTGTGACATCTCATGCTTGTATAAGGGTATTGCCTTCACAGTGCTTTCCCATTCCTTTCTGCTTTTACTTTATACTTTTAGATCATGATTCTGTTTTTCATTGTAGGAAAGTCCCTATTTCAATGCCTAAAAACATGTGATGTTCATCGTGTTGCCCTGCTGCAGTCATCACACTTGGGTTATCCTGCCGTCAGGCGGTCCCACAGTCGGCCTGAGTTCCAAAGTCTTGGTCCGGCATCGGTTGCTGTCGCTTCTTCCCTGACGTCAGTGCGCCAGGGGTATATAAGAGGCATCCAACGCCATTTTCTTCAGTCTTACTTGCCGCGCGGTGCCAGAAGCAGAAGCAGTTCGCAAGTGCCGGTCGGCCGACACCTGAGATTTTCGATTCGAATTTCAATTCGAATTTCAGTCCGAAGTCTTCAATAAAGCTAAGTACCCCATTGGGGAACCTTTTCTTGCCTCAGTCCGATGTCAGAAAAAGTTAATTGCATTTCTTGTGGGAAGCAAATACCTCATAAGGACTTCCATTCCTATTGTATTCCTTGCCTAGGTCCAGACCACGACGTCACAGGTTGTCTGTTTTGTGCTAGGTTTATTAAACGAACTATCAAACGCCGTTTTGACTTCGCACGACATTACTTTGGTAGGAGATTTAATTACATCATGCCGTTGGAGCGGCCGACGACTGGTATGCATAAAAAAACGCAAGGATAAGGACAGGCAGCCTAGGAACAAGCCAGACTCCGAGGTCTCTGTTGGGCCTGTCGCCGGTTCTCCGGTTTTCAGTGAGGCGCCTACGCAGCCCCTGACGACCGCAGAACTGGAAACCCAGACTGGAAACCCGGATTCTCAAGCGGAGTCTATTAGGCTGACACAGCCATCTTCATTAGGCCTTTCTGACACCGGAGCAGAAGTAGACCCCGGTGCAGTGGAAACACCTTCGGTTGCAGAAGGTGTCTTCAGACAGACTACACTCACCATTAAATCTTATGCTAAGCTTAAAACTCCTTTAAAACCAAATAAGACTGTACATCAGTCTACAGTTCAAGGCCCCATGCCTAAGAAACAGATGCTTAAGATGGCTGAAGATTTGATTACCCTAATCAGGGGTTCCCATCCCCCTCCTAATAAAAGACCAATGCATGAGGAGGATTATGCTTCCTCTGACCAGGTTTCAATTTCCTCAGATTCTTCTGAGGAACAGGATTACACTTTTCCACCTTATGAAGACTCTGATGCTGAAGACTCTATTCCCTCAGCATCTCTGATGCACACAAATTCCTTTCCTGACCCAGAAACAATTTCCCAGGGTCCTAAGGGAGCTAAAGCTTCTATGGCTAAAAATCCTGTGCCCTCTGAAAGGGATTCAAGAGCCCTAGATAGATGGGGAAAGAAAATGTACACCTCAGCAACTCTGGCTTTGAGAGCATTAAATTGTCACTTTCACATGCTGAAATATCAGCAATTCCTAATGTCTCAATTAAAATAAAAAATGAGCACACATACTGAACAGTCTGAATTCAAAGAAATGCAGGATCTGTTGCATGCAGCTGAACAGGTGGGCAAACATACTTTACAATGTGGATTTGATTCATTGGAAGCTTCCTGTAGAGCAGCTGTTACTGGCTCTCATACGTAGACATGCTTGGTTAAAAGAACAAACCCTTCCTGATCATGTTAAAGCAAAATTATTGGATGTACCTTTACAGCAGGATGTATTATTTGGTGTCAAAGCAGAAGAGGTTTTAAAGAAAATGGAGGATAAGGCAAAGTCTATGCAAACGGTCAAGGATTTTTTGCAGGTACAACCCCCTCGTTTCAGCAGAAATTGGCCAATGAAAAACTGGTCCTTTCCAGCTTCTGACAGATCACAGAGAGGCAAATACGCCCAAGGGGCAGAGGCCAGTCACAAGGCCCTTACAAACCTCGCCAATGGGGTACTGCTACCCAAAAAGGAGAAGACAGGCCCCAAGCTAGCAGAAGACAAACACAATGACTCAATCCTCAAACTCTACCAAGCAAATCTCTCCTGGCAGCTCCCTTGGGAGGAAAATTAGCATTTTTTGCAGACAACTGGCACATCATCACAAAAGACAAATGGGTCCTAAACATTGTCTCTCGAGGATACAGATTCCACTTTCATACCTTACCAAGGATAAAAGGAATGCCAAATCTGCCACCAAATCAATGGGCAGAGGCACAAAAACAAATTACAGCTCTTATGGACATGAGCCATTCAACAGGTACCTACACAGGAGCAAGGACAAGGATTTTATTCAAGACTCTTTCTAGTTCCAAGAAAGGACAAAGCATGGAGACCCATTCTGGACCTTTCAATTCTGAACACCTATCTGCAAGTACCAAAATTCAAGATGCTAACACTGTGCTTTTTCCCATGCTGGGCAAGAATGCTTGGCTAGTAACGTTGGACCTCAAGAAGGCATACCTGCATGTCCCTATCGGACAGAATTGCAGAAGATACCTCCGATTCATTGCAGGTTCAACACATTATCAAATCTCTGCACTGCCCTTTGGCTTATCTACTGTGCCCAGGTACTTCACAAAATGCCTGGCACCAGTAATTGCATACTGCAGACAGAGGAATTCAAATATACCCATACCTGGACGACTGCCTTATTCAAGCAGAAAGCAAGGACATTCTTTTAAAGGGTCTGGTATTTGTCAAACACCTAAGTTGCCTAGGGTACACAGTAAACGAAAAGAAATCAAAACTAGTGCCCTCACAAAACATAATATTCCTGGGCGCCAGCTTGAATACAACGGCCCAGATGGCTTATCTCATGCCAGACAAGCAACAGCTGACTCAATATTTCAAAATGGCAACAAAGACCCAACTCCCTGCAAGAAAAATTCTGCAGGCCTTGGGATTCATGGCATCTTGCATACTACTAATACCATTTGCAAAACTGCTTATGAGGAAATGACAATGGTACCTGAAAAGCGTATGGACTCAGCACAGCCACAGCTTGGAAACAATGATACCACTCATTCCCTGCCTTCAACAGGAGTTTCTATGGTGGGCACAGGCATGTCACCTCAACAAGGGTCAGCCTTTCACCTTACCCACAGCCAGGCAAACAATGACAACAGATGCATCAGATTATGCCTGGGGAGCACACATGGCAGGACAGTGCATTCAGGGCAAATGGACTACAGATCAGAGGCATCTGCATATCAATCAGAAAGAAATGCTAGCTGTATTGAATGCCCTAACAGCTTTCAAGGACCTCATACACCCAGGACAACTAATAATAAAGACTGACAATACCACAGTAATGTGGTACATAAACAAGCAAGGGGGCACACATTCCTACCCTCTATGCAGGCAAGCAATGACCTTGTGGAACACTGCACTGTCTTACCAGGTTCAATTACAAGCACAATTCCTGCCAGGAAAGAAAAACACATTGGCAGACGACCTAAGCAGAAACATCATGGATCCACACGAGTGGAAACTAGATCCACAAGTGTTTACAATGATAGCTCAAAAATGGGGACGCCCAGACATAGATCTGTTTGCAAGCCCCCAAAACTACCAACTTCAAAAAATTTTGCACAAGGACATTCCAACCACAAGCCTGGAAAGTGGTCGCCCTCTCATTCAGTTGGAAAACATTAACAGTGTATGCCTTTCCTCCACTGCCTCTTCTGGCAAAGGTACTGCTGAAAGTCAGATTAGAGAGGCCAGAAATGATACTTATTGCACAAGACTGGCCACGCCAGCATTGGTATCCAATTCTAAGGAACATGGCCCACGGCCCACCATGGATTTTACCACAAAATTCCTCACCTGCTCACCCAGCGAGACAATACGATTCTATACAGCCAGCCCAAGACTTTAAACCTGGCTGCATGGCAAATTCCCTAAACCAGCCAACACCTCTATCCATAGCGGTTATGGATGTCATTCTGGAGGCCAGGAGGCCCAGCACCAGGAAAACCTATTCAGACAAATGGAAAAGATTTTGTGCCTGGAACCAGGCTAAAGGTCAAAATCCCCTTGATCCAAACATTCCTCAGATTCTACAATATTTAACTGAGATGTTGCACAAAGAACTTTGCTTTTCATCTATTAAGATCCACGCCTCAGCAATTTCAGCTCATTACAACACGGATCCTCCTTTATTCTCACATCCACTCCTAAGACAGTACCTCAGAGGGGCTAAGAACATAAGACCGCCAAGGAGAGCACCAACACCTACTTGGGATCTCAACTTTGTTCTGGAAAAGCTTACACTGCCGCCCTTTGAACCAGCTTTTTCAGCTGATTTAAAATTTCTTTCATGGAAAACTGCCCTGCTACTAGCAATAACCTCAGCTAGAAGAGTCTCAGAGCTACAGGCACTAATGGCAGTGGAGCCTTTCCTCATTTTTCGTCAAGACAGAGTCTCTCTACGAACTAACCCTTCCTTTATGCCAAAGGTGGTATCCAGTGCGGCCCTAAACCAAACCATTCATTTGCCCACCTTTTTCCCTAAAATCCCCAGAACAAAGGAGAAAGACTCCTGCACTCTTTGGACATTCACAGACAATTACGTTACTACTTGGATAAAACTAAGGCTTTCAGAAATTCTGACCAGCTCTTTGTAGCCTATGCTACAGGATCACAACGAAAAGCCATCTCAAAACAGACCCTTTCTAAATGGATAGGGCATTGCATACGTTTCTGCTACACGCATCATGGGAAACCGGTACCTGCTAACATTAGGTCCCACTCCACCAGGGCTACAGCTACATCAGCAGCCTTTCTCAGGGGAGTGCCAACCAAGGATATTCTTGAAGCTGCAACTTGGAGTTCAGTGCACACCTTCACCAAACACCATCACTTGCCTCTATATTCTAAGGCTAGAGCTGGTTTTGCTACTGCAGTTTTGCAGGGCCTACTAGCTTCTTCTAACCCTGTTTAACTCCACCTCCCATCCTTAGCTTTGGGATTTAACCCTAGTGTGATGACTGCAGCAGGGTAACATGAACATAGTACAGTTTTGTACGTACCATAAATGTAGATGTTTGAGTGTTCACCCTGCTGCAGTCCAGGTTACCCTCCCTCCATCCCCTCTGAACTAGCTGAACTTATCTATACCACTCTATCCTATTCAACCTCTGTGGTGTATTTGCTTGTGCCTAAAGGTATTGTTTTATTTTTATCTAGCTAGATATATATATATATATATATATATATATATATATATATATATATATATATATATATATATATATATATATACCCCTGGCGCACTGACGTCAGGGAAGAAGTGACAGCAACCGACGCCGGACCAAGACTTTGGAACTCAGGCCGACTGCAGGGATCGCCTGACGGCAGGATAACCCAAGTGTGATGACTGCAGCAGGGTGAACACACTAAGATCTACATTTATGGTAGGTACAAAACTGTACTTTATTGTGACTATATCATCGTCGAGAAGCTGCACCACAGCTGCCTTTGTAAGTGGAGCCCAGTGTGAAAGAGCATCACAAATGCCAGATGTTTACTTCAGATACAAGGCAAAGAGTATGTGCAAGAAGTTTTAGGCCTATTACACATCATATGAATTGCCAGCTCTAGAAGGCAACTGGCACAGAGATCAGCAGCCTGAGGTTTCGGTAACTAAGTATGAAGCCAGACATCAGCCTAGTGTGCTTCTTGAAAGCATGGTAGAAGTCCTCTCAAACGTTTTACTGCCTACTAGATGTTTAGCATAAGGATCATAGCTGTGTGTTCATTCTGTATTCCTTACTCATAGGAATTTAACTGTAGGCAAATGTTTATTCTTCTGGCCTGACTTGAGCTTTCAGACATCCCCCTCTGTAGAGAGACTGCAGTGGATGTTATGCTATGATGCCAAAAGGTAGAGCAAATCGCACCATTTTCTCTTTTTTTTTTACTTTAAATGGTGATATGTTATCAGTGCATCTGTCATTTAGTCTTTTCCATGTGACTTTCGGACAACAAAAAGTGCACTTTTGGCGAACCTCTTGTCTGAATTGTTTTGTAATATGATTGTACTGTGTTTGTATCTCATAAAAACAAGTCTTGCTTATTTTAACAGATTTTCAAGGTCCTTATTTGGTATCCCTGGAAATGACTGTGGATGCATAACACTATATCTGATGTCAGTTTTCATTCCATCTTCAACTGATGGGTTTGGATCCGATCCCTCCGATCCAAATCAGCCGTTGCTAAAGCTTGTGGCACCCAAAAACTTTTGATCTTCTCCCATAATGCTTCAATCCCAAGTATCTCAGATCTCATTTGCTACTATTCACGAAAGATGTGGTGATCGTTGCACTCAAACGGATAAGTTTGTAAAGGTTTGATTTTTGTATTTGTTCCTAACGAAACATTTCTAATTCTTGTATTCCTTCTATTCTTTTATCCCTTACCTAAACATCTGCCCTTTTGATGTTTATTCTACTTAAAATATCTCTTCCTCCTTCCGTACATTTTTGTACCTTCAAATACCATCGTTGGTATTCTTTCCCTTTTTTCTCTACACATTATAGTTTTACTTATTACCGTTGCTGGTGAATTCTTAGCATCGGATCTGAAGCAAAAGAAAAGACATATTGGATCAGACTTCTTCGGATACGATGTATAAGCCAATTTATCCACCTAATCCATCCGGTATTCTTTACCTTCCAAGGAATAGATACTTCCCTTCAGTAGATCCAGTTCCCACCAGGGTTCCCCTCTTCCTTTTTGGGGAGACCTAGGTCCCCTTCAGAATTTTCCACACTCTTCCAGGAGCTTAAAAGATGATGTGGAGAGTGTGTCGAAGAATTCTGTCGGCACAGACAGATGGGTACCCCTTCGGGTCAGGAGGTCCAATCATTTGTCACACCCCCTCTTCCAGTTTCTCTTCTGACTCATTCGAATATCTCTGAATTCTTGGATCCAAGCCATCTGGCTCTCTGACTCTGATACCAGGATACCTCTATCCTTGGATCCGAAGTTCGCTCTGCGCACTTGGGTTCAGTAGGATTCGAAGATTTGTCTGAGCAGAGGCTTCCCTGTCAGATCCGAGGAGTTGGAGTCTACTCCAAAGTTATTGGAGCTGTCTCTGCACCTTAGAGCCTCTGTAGGGGTTAGTTTGGCTCGGGCTTCTGCCTCTGTGTGAATTATCCTCTGACCAGGGAAAAACAATGGTCCAGAAGCTTGTCTTTCTGGATCCGAGGTCTGCCTTTGAGGCTGAGGAGGGGAGGCATTGTCTGTCTCAGCTACACAGTTCCTACTCCCTCAGATCCTCAGTCGATAGCATTGATGTCTCTGCGGTAGGAGTCTCAACCTTTTCCACAGGGACAGCCAGTTCTGAAACCCCATTCTTCCCAACTTTGGATATCACTGCCGAGCATCCCACTGATGAGGTCACTAAGAAGATGACATGCTAGAGGAAGCACTTCCCCAGAGGAGTCTATCACAGAAGGTACAAACTTTATTGAGGGTGAGGGGTCCCCACGGTCACCTCCTGAAGTCCATTTGGAGATGTCCTTAAAATCTTGAAACAAAGATGTCTGGAAGTCTAGCAGCCCTTCCATCTGAGGATTCTGTATTCCTGGGGGCTTTTGGCACTGGCCTGTCTACCTCTTGGATGACTTTTCCCACTGACGAGCTGATTGAGTTGATCTCTCTCAGCGAGTGTGGTAGGATCCTGACACAATTGAACCAGTACCTTGGAAACCTAGCAGAATTATGGCACCACTGGAGGACACGCAATTTTGTGGAAAAGGAGTTCCTGTTGATGTCATGGTTGTGGCTGCAGCCACTAAAAAGGAACTTGCCAAGGCGAGTGCCACTCTGTCCCCCCAACAAGGAGTCTCTGTCGATGGAGAGGTTTGAGAAGCATGTCTGTGCTTCAGCGACTTTCACCTTAAGGTCATGGAATTTTGTCACAGAGGGATTTAAGGAACTTTCAGATGTCCTTTTCGGTCTCAGGCGACCCGTCTGCTATAAAAAAGCTTAAGCCTGGCTGCTGTAGGTGCATGTGACGTCACACGCAGGGCCATAAACCAGGGACCATAAATGTGACGTCTGCACGCATAGACCTCAGAACTTTTAGCTGCAGATGATGTTACTTCGACTGCTTCATGCCAAAGACTTCGAAAGATAAATACCCCGTTGGGGATTTTTTTCTCTTGCGTACACTTGAGGTTTGTTGCTGTAGATCCCCCTTTAGCCAGTGTCTGAGAAAAAGAGCAGATGTAATTGCAGAAGCCAGGTACCACACAGACTCTCACGACCGGTGTGTTTTGCTTAGGAAAGGAGCACAACCATATGTCTTGTCTTATTTGTCAATCTTTTGTACCAGAGACCCTCAGCAGCCGACTGGCTGAGCTTTACTTGTATATAGAAAATCAAAGGCTAAAACACCTCACTCTCAGGATGGATCCCGAGTTGGCCACCCAAGCCGAACAACTGAGGAAAAAGGATATGGTTTCCAGGCCTTCTCCCAATGTTATTCTGCCATTTGATGTCCTGCCGGCTACTGATATAGGAGACAAGGGGCACCCGATTACTCCATTAGCTTCGATGGTTCCACTGAAAGAGGCATTTCTGCAGCCATGGAAAGCACATCCACGGAGTTGAGCCAGATGCCGGTCATAACCGATGTCGAGGGGGGACAGACACTTTGTCGGCCGACCGAGACTTCTCCTGTTCCAGCCCAGGCCTCACTCTCTAAGCCTACCCCTAAGCCCACACCAACAAAGAAAAATCAAAAGACTAAACACTTGAACCCCACTTCTCAAGGAGCTCCAGATTGGCAACCATTTACCAACTCACTAATGCAGGCCTTTATGGCTCTTAGGCCCTCAGGCCCTACACCTACCAGCAGTCCTGTGCTGAGCCCCAGGCCAGACTCTGCTTCCTCCCTACATTTAACCCCTTCTCTTCAGGGAGAGGAAAAAGAACCAGAGGACTCCTACTCTTCTGAGGAATCCATTTCCTGTGTCTCTCAAATTGCTTCAACTGTGGATTATTACTCCCCAGATGAAGACTCTGTTGAAGGAGGTTCCCCACCAGAGGATATTACCGTTGGGGAAACTATTACTAAAATGAGAGTACTTTAAGTGGGATGCTAACTTAATGTCAGATACCCAGAAAAGATAATGTTATGTTGTCCCATCTTCCCTCCTCCTTGCTGGTTGGGTTCGGAGCCGATCCACGGCTCCGACTCAGCCAAAAACTATAGCTCACAAGCTTCTTACTGGCTCGAGGCTAGCCCCTATCCCAGCATGCCTAGCGGTAGTTACACCCATCTCATTTGCCGCTTGCAGCATCGAGAGTACTTGTACTGGCTCAGGCTAAGTATTTTCATTTTGGCTTTGACAAAGTTTTTCTGAATTTAAATAGCTATTTTCTGTTAGTATAGTCTTTAGATTATGTCCACCTTAGGCTAGTGCCTTTGTAACCTTTCCGCTGCTGCCTTTTTGTTGTGGCCATCTTACTGTTCCTTCAGGCCTAAACCTTTCCTTGAACCCGTTTGACTTAGAGGGTTCTGTGTTTTTTTTCTTAGCTCCGTCTTCATTTAAGGGCCCCCTTCTTTCCCTTTTCTCCTTTCTTATATGAGCAGCCATTTAAGTTAGAGGCTCTCCTGGGTTGGGGGAGTTGCCATTTAACTTAGAGGCTCTTCCCTTTCCCTCCTTTCTCTTTCATCTTCAGAAAAAAGAATGTTTGTTCTTCGTGTTTCAGTGTTGCAGACATCACATTTGGGTTATCTGCCTGCAGGTAGCCCTCAGCTGGCCTGAATATCACTGTGTTTGGATTTCTGCATCGGATGCTGTCACTTCCATGACGTCAGGTCATCAGGGGTATAAAACATGGAGCCGACTCCATTTTCTGTAGTCTTTCTTGCCGCGTGGGAGCCCAAAGCAGATGCAGTTCGCAAGTGCCCGTCGGCAGCTACCTGAAATTTTTGATGTTCTTTGTGTTTCACTGTTGCAGTCATTACATTTGGGTAATCTGCTGACAGGTTGCCCTCAGTCAGCCTGAATTCCCAAGTCTTGGGTCCTGCGTTGGTTGCTGTTTCCTCTTCCATGACGTCAGGTCGGCTGGGGTATAAAACATGCAGCCAACGCCATTTTCTTTAGTCTTTCTTGCTGTGCGGTGCCTGAAGCAGAAGCATTTCACAAGTGCTGGTCGGCCGACTCCTGAAATATTCTAGTTTGAGTTTCTGAACCGAAGTCTTCACTAAAGCCAAGTACCCCGTTGGGGAAACTTTTTTTTCTTGCTCCATACCGATGTCAGAAAAAGTTAATTGTATTACTTGTGGGAAGCAAATACCTCATAAGAATTTCTATTTATACTGTATTCTTTGCCTAGGCCCTGATCACAACGTGCCTGGCTGTCTATGTTGGGATAGATTTAACCAACGCACTATTAAGCATCTGTATATTTTTGCCTCTGAGTATTTTGGAAACGGATTTAAGTACCGAGAAATGTCGAATAGCAATCAGACTACAGGAGTACATAAAAAACGTAAAGAAAAGGACAGAGAGACAGTCAAGGTCCAAAACCGGTGACGTAGATTCTCCTAAGCCAGTCGCCGGTACTCAGTGAGGTGCTTTCGCAGCTCCTGCTACCCGCTACTTTCGAGTCGCAGGCCCCTTCCGACACCCATGTGGAGTCCGGCATGCCGCAAGTTACTCAAAGTATTGGACCCACGGATGTATCTCCATCGGATTGGTCCGGAGCCGCTTAGCAGGCACCGGCTTGTGTGTGTGTATTCAGGCCTCAACATTTGTATATCAAACCAATGACAGCTGCAAAGCCAAAGACAAAAGCAACTTATAAAACTAAAAAACTGACGCATGAGCCACGTGCACAGGCCTCTATGCCTAAAAAACAGTGATACAAAATGGCTGAAGACCTTATTACCTTGATCAGAGGTTCCCATCCTCCTCCAGATAAGCGGCCTAGGCAAGACACTGATTATGAATCTTCAGATAAGGTTTCTATTTCTTCTGATTCCCCTTCTGATCAGGAATTATCTATACCTCCCTATGAGGATTCTGATGCAGAGGAGTCTATATCATCTGCATCACCTCCTGAGGATTATTCATTTGGAGAAACCTTGCATACCTTGAGGGAGCATTTTCACTGGGATAGTCAAGATTTCTCAGAATCAAAAGAAGACTCGGGGATTTTCTTTCATCATCAGCACAGGCCTTTAGCCATACCCCCTGTTATAGACATTGTGGATGATGTGTTTTCGGAGTCTAGCTTGACCCCTGACTCTTTACTTCTGGCTCCCAGCAAGCCTGACCGATATTGCAGGGTCTCTGACTCGCATACATTTTTATTTAGAAACCCTGCTGCTGATCCTGAAACTATTTCACAGGGTCCAAAGGGAGTTAAGGCCTCAACAGCAAAAAATCCTACCCCCTCTGACAGATTCAAGGGCACTGGACAGATGGGGGGAAAAAGGTTTATACGTCTGCAACCTTGGCAATTAGGGCCTTAAACTGTCAATTTCATATGTTCAAGTATCAGCATGTTATGGGATTCCTGAAACAGAAAATGATGATTTCTGAATGTGCAGAAAATAAAGAATTGCAGGAATTATTGCATGCAGCTGAACAGGTTGGAAACCATACTTTGCAATGTGGTTTTGACACCTTAGAGGCCTCCTGCAGGGCCGCAGTTACTGGATCTGTGATTAGGAGGCATGCCTGGCTAAAGGAACAAAATTTGCCTTATGTTAAAGCGAAATTGCTAGATGCACCTTTACAGCATGATACTCTGGTATTAAGGCAGAAGAGGTTTTAAAGAAAATGGAAGACCAAGCTAAGTCTATGCAAACTGTGAAAGACTTCTTACAAGTGCAGCCACCAAGATTCAGTAGACACTGGCCTACAAAAAATTGGTCCTTTCCTGTGTCAGACAGAGCTCAAAGGGGCAAATCCAGACGCCCTAAGAGATCCACATACCAGACACAAGATTCATACTGGTCAAAGCAATGGGGTGCTTCTACCTCCAAATCTGGAGGAGATAGTGCAAACCTACAGAAAACAGTTCAAATGACTTCCCTCTGCCTACACCAAGCACTTATCTTACGGCAGCACCCTTAGGGGGAAAATTAACACTTTTTGCTCAAAATTGGCAGTTAATCCAGGACAAGTGGGTGCTAAACATAGTATCACAGGGATACAGATTCCATTTCCATACTCTGCCAGTGGCAAACTATTGGCCAGATCTGCCAAAAAATCAATGGGCAGAGGCACAGAAACAGGTTATGTCCGTCATGGATATGTGGGCCATTCAGCCAGTAACCAGAACAGGAAAAAGGACAAGGTTTTTACTCAAGACTGTTCTTGGTACCCAGAAAGGACAAGACCTGGCAGCCAATACTGGATTTATCGATTTTGAGCACATACTTGGATATTCCAAAATTCAAAATGCTGACTTTGCAGCAGCTTCTGCCCATGCTGGGCAAGAATGCTTGGCTGATGACATTAGTCCTAAAAGAGGCATACCTGCATGTCCCAATAAGACAGTCGTGCAGAAGATACCTCAGATTCAAGGCTGGCTTAATGCATTACCAATTCTCTGCACTGCCTACTGCGCCCAGGGTCTTTACAAAGTGCATGGCACCAGTAATTGCATTTTGCAGACAAAGTATACAAATATATCCTTACTTGGACGACTGTCTCATTCTTGCAGAGAACAAGGACAGTCTTCTTCAATGCCTGGCATTTTGAAAAGGCTTCTAACATGCCTAGGGTGCACAGTAAACGAAAAGAAATCACAACTGGTACTCTTTCAAAAGATAACATTCCTGGGTGCAAGCTTGAATACAACTGCCCAGATGACTTACCTCATGCCAGACAAGCAAAGGCAACTGACTATACTTCAAAATGATGGCAACAAAAACCCAGTTATCTGCAAGACAAATTCTGCAGACTTTGGGCTTCATGGCATCCTGCATCCTACTGATTCCATATGCAAGACTGCATATGAGGAAACTTTAGTGGTACCTAAAAACTTTATGGAGTCAACATTGTCACAGTCTGGAAACGATTCCTCTCATTCCCTGCCTACAACAGGAGCTTCTATGGTGGGCAAAGGCATGTCAGCAAAACATGGGATGGGCCTTTACTCTACCCCCTGCCAGCCAAACCTTAACAGACGCATCAGATTATGCCTGGGGGTGCCCACATGGCGGGAAGATGCATTCAGGGCATATGGACCCCAAAACAAATGCATCTACATATCAACCAGAAAGAGATGCTAGCTGTTCAAAATGCCCTAACAGCCTTCAAGGACTTCATCTAGGACAACTACTGATAGACGGACACTACGGTCATGTGGTATATAAACAAGGAAGGGAGGGGCACACACTCATACCCCCTTTGCAGATTAGCCATGGCACTGTGGGACACGGCTTTGACTTACCAAATACATCTTCAAGCCCAATCCCTGCCAGGAAAGCAAAATACTCTGGCAGACTATTTAAGCAGAAACCTTATGGATCCTCGAGTGGGAACTAGATCCACAAGTCTTCAGCATGATAAAGAAATGGGGGAGCCCAGACATGGATCTGTTTGCCTCTCCTTAAAATTATCAGATGAAAAGATTCTGCACAAGGACTTATCACAGACAAGCATGGAAAGTAGACGCCCTATCCTTCGGTTGGAAAAACCCATCAGTTTACACCTTTCCTCCTCTGCCTCTTCTTCTCAAGGTCCTCCTAAAAGTCAGACAAGAGAAACCAAAGATGATGCTAATTGCCCCGGACTGGCCCCGCCAATACTGGTACCCAATCCTAAGGAACTTGTCTCAATACCTAGCTTGGACCTTACCTCAAAGACCTCAACTACTGTCCCAGCAAAACAATCAGATCCTGCACAATCAACTCCAGACACTGAACCTGGAAGCATGGCTGATCATGTAGTTATACAAACATCACCTCTCAGTAAAGCTGTGATGGATGTCATTTTGGAAGCCAGAAGGCCTAGTACTAGAAAATCTTATGCTGATAAATAAGACATTCTGTGCTTGGAATCAAGCACAAGGAACTGATAAAGCAGAACCAAATATTCCTCGGCTATTACAATACTTGACTGAAATGCTTGACAAAGGCCTATCTTTCTCATCAATTAAAATCCATGCCTCTGCCCTTTCGGCTCATTACAATACAGTGCCACCAACCTTTTCTCATCCTTTACTAAAGCAGTATCTTAGAGGAGCCAAAAATGTAAAGCCTCCTAGGAGATCACCAGTACCTGCATAGGACCTCAATTATGTGTTGGAAAAGCTCACCCTGCCTCCATTTGAACCAGCTGCTACCACTGATATAAAGTTCTTATCATGGAAAACAGCCCTGTTACTAGCAATTACTTCAGCAAGAAGAGTTTCAGAGCTACAGGCCCTCATGGCTTTGGAGCCTTTTATC
>NC_056735.1:1630973992-1630976492 GCF_019279795.1 Protopterus annectens | reverse complement strand
CAGCTCTAAAGACAAAGAAACAAGTACAGCATTCTCCTGGACAGACTTCCATGCCTAAGAAACAGATGCTTAAAATGGCCGAAGACCTACTTACTTTGGTCAAGGGTTCCCATCCCCCTCCTGATAAGAGGCCTAGCCACGAGACAGAATATGACTCTTCAAATCAGGTTTCCATTTCCTCTGACTCCTGAACAGGGAATACTCTCTTCCTCCCTATGAGGATTCTGATGCAGAAGAATCTATTCCTTCATTCTCTCATCCTGAGGATTATTGTTTTGGGGAAACCCTGCATACCATGAGGGAGCACTTTCACTGGGAGAGCCAAGATTACTCAGAATCTAAGAAAAAGCTCAGACTTTTTTACTACCTCAACACAGACCTCTTGCTATTCCACCTGTTCTAGACATTGTAGATGTATTTTCAGAGTCCGGCCTGTCTCCTGACCCCCCTGCACCTGTTAAACCAGACAGATACTACAGGGTTCCAGATTCTCATAAATTTTTATATAAAAACCCTGCTGCTGACCCAGAAGCTACATCTCAGGGTCTAAAAGGGGTCAAGGCTTCCACTGCAAAAAACCCTGTCCCCTCTGTTAGGGATTCTAGGGCACGGGACAGATGGGGGAAAAAGTTTACACTTCTGCTACCTTGGCTGTAAGGGCTTTAAATTGTCAAGTTTCATACTCGTAAATATCAGCAGTACTTAGTCACTGCTAAAACAGAAAATGTTGACAAATTCTGAATGTTCTGAAAACAAGGAAATGCAGGATTTATTGCATGCAGCTGAACAAGTGGGAAAGCATACTTTGCAATGTGATTTTGATTCACTGGAGTCCTCTTGCAGGGCCGCTGTTACAGGTTCTGTCATTAGAAGGCATGATTGGTTAAAGGAACAGAATCTGCCTGATCATGTTAAAGCAAAATTATTGGATGCTGCATTACAGCATGATACTTTGGTGTTAAGGCAGAAGAGGTGTTGAAGAAAATGGAGGATAAAGCGAAATCTATGCAGACAGTTAAGGATTTCTTACAGGTACAGCTACCCAGATTTAGTAGGAACTGGCCAAAGAATTGGTCCTTTCCAGTGTCAGACAGGCCACAAAGAGGCAGATACAGATGCCCTACAGGCAGATCCCAGCCCCAAGGCTCATACAGGCCTAAACAATGGGGGGTGCTTCTACCTCCAAAAGCGGAGAAGAAAAATCACAGCCATATAGGAAACAGTCCCAATGACTTTCCTCTGCCCTTACCAAGCACTTATCTTTTGGCAGCCCCCTTAGGGGAAAACTAGCACTTTTTTCACAAAATTGGCACATGATCACCCAGGACAAATTGGTCTTGAATATAGTGTCTCAGGACTTGCAGGTTCCACTTTCACACCCTTCCAAAGACGAAAGGTATGCCAGACCTGCCACACAATCAATGGGCAGAGGCACAAAAGCAAGTTTCATCCCTCATGGACATGAGGGCTATTCAGCGAGTACCACAGCAAGAGCAGGGACAAGGATTTTACTCAAGACTTTTCTTCGTACCCAGAAAGGAGAAAACCTGGAGACGAATACTGGACCTGTCTATTCTAAACACTTTTCTGGGCGTTCCAAATTTCAAAATGTTGACTCTGCAGCAGCTTCTGCCTATGCTGGGCAAGAAGGTTTGGCTTGTAACTTTGGACCTCAGAGGCATACCTGCATGTCCCAATCAGACAATCTTGCAGAAGATACCTCAGATTCAAAGCTGGCTCAATGCACTACCAATTCTCTGCATTGCCCTTTGGCTCATCTACTGCGCCCAGGGTCTTCACAAAATGCCTGGCACCAGTGATTGCTTTTTGCAGACAGAGGAATCCAAATATATCCTTACTTGGATGACTGCCTTATTCAAGCAGAGAACAAGGACATTCTACTGAAGCATCTGACATTTGTGAAAAGATTACCAGTTTGCCTAGGGTACACAGTAAACGAAAAGAAATCAAAACTGGTACCCTCTCAAGAGATGATATTCCTGGGTGCAAGCTTAAATACAACTGCCCAGATGGCTTATCTCACGCCAGACAAATGAAGGCAACTGACTTCTTACTTCGAAATGTTGGCAACAAAGACCCAGTTATCTGCAAGAAAAATTCTGCAGGCTTTGGACTTCATGGCATCCTGCATTCTGCTAATTCCATATGCAAGACTGCATATGAGGAAACTACAATGGTACCTAAAAAATGTTTGGACTCAACATTGCCACAGCCTGAAAACATTAATTACCCTCATTCCCTGCCTGCAACAGGAGTTTCGATGGTGGCCACAGGCCTGTCACCACAGCAAGGGGCAGCCATTCACTTTACCCGCAGCCAGGCAGACACTAACAGATGCATTAGATTATGCCTGGGGGGGCTCTCATGGCCGGAAAATGTATTCAGGACACATGGCCCGCAAGCCAAATGCATCTTCATATCAGTCAAAAAGATATACTAGCTGTACAGAATGCCCTGACAGCCTTCAAGGATCTACTTA
>NC_056735.1:1630904155-1630973492 GCF_019279795.1 Protopterus annectens | reverse complement strand
TTTTGTTTTTCTTGATGTACTGGAAAACCTTATTTGTTCTTTGTAGAAAGTTGCCAAGTCCCCCCCCCCCCATGAGTGCTGACTGATATTTAATAAGTCCTCCTGCACTGGACATGTCCTCAGGTTTTCTTTTGTGTCTTTGCTTGTTTCTGCCATCCTGGAGGTAGGCAACAAGTTTTCACTCTGAACCAGGCCTCAGCAGAGTCTGGTGCAGTGCCAAGGCATCAGTTTCCATGTTCCTCCATTTGATATCAGTTGTGCATCTTATTTATTTCTTGTTTAACTGGGTTAGTCCAGCTGGGCTTGTGGCCCTTTTTCAGCTGAGACCCGAGGAGAAAAGCTCCAGTACATAGTATAAAATACAGAAATTCACAGCATTATAAAATACAGAAAGTCACCACATTACAGTAGACAAGATGAGTTACATATTACAATCTTTACAGTTTTACAATAAAATATACACTGCATTACATTTAAGAGGATGTCATTTTGAGAATATGTGTAAGATAAGCCAAGAGGCTTGCATTACATTTTTTAAGAAAGATGTACAGAGAAAAACATATGACATTGTTAGTTTTGGCGAAGAAAAGTTGATGTAGGTGAGTTAGTGGTGGGGGTGTTTTAGGTGGAAGCATGTGAAGGACATTCCCATTTGGAGGACAGATGGGAGAGAAGGATGGGTTTGAAGTTGTTACGGTTTGGTATGTTATGTAGGGGTGCGAGATAGAGAGTTCCACAGTTTGGCTATGGTGTGAGATAGTAGTTGGCCACGTGGGTGTAAGGGTTTGTGTACTTGGAGTTTTGCCCTTTGGATGTCAGGGAGCGGCTTGGTGAGGAGGGTATTAGAGGTTTAGCAAGAGAAGGGCATTCTGTTGTTTTGAAGATGAGTTTGTGGGCTGTTGTAAGTTGTAGGTAAATTAGGTGGTTGGGGAGCTCTAGCCAGTTGAGGGTGCATAGAGTGACAGTGATGGGAAGAGTTCTTTGATTTGGTTGCAAATTTGCAGATTTTGTTGTAACAAGCTTCGAGTTTGGAATGAAGGCCAAGTTGTAGGTTGGAGAATAGGGGAGCACCGTACAAGACAGAGGGGAGAAGGTAGGTAGATGCAAGGGTTTGTTGGGATGAGGGGGTGAGGTAGCAGTTGTGTCTTAGAGGAGAACGATTTTTTTGGTGTGTTTTTTTGATTGCGGAGAGGATGTGGGAGTTGAATTTTAGGTTTTCATCAATGGTAATGTCAAGTACCTTGGTGCTGGGAACGATTTCTAGAGGGGTGTTGTGACTTTTGATGGGAAATAGGTGTCTGTTGAATTGGGAGGTTTTGGTAGGAGTGAAAATCATTAGTTTTGTTAGCATTTAGGGCTAGGTAATTAGATTGCATCCATAATTCTGTTTTGGAGAAGGCTATTTGGGTTTTGAGTCGAAGTTTGGATGGGCACTAGGCTGAGCAGATGATGGTGGAGTCCTCGGCATATTGGATAACTGAGGTGACTGGGATGGAGTGGTGGAATATGTTGAGTGTGTTAGAGGAGTGGGCCCAGTACTGATCCTTATGGAACTCCTCTGGGTGTAGGTAAGAAAGGGAAGGTTGACTCTTTCCATTAAACAGCTTGTTGGCGCATGGAAAGGTAGCTAGAGAACCAGGCTAAGGTTGAGAGAGAGAGGTGCAAATGTGAGAGCTGGGACAGGAGTAGGGAGTGGGAGATGGTATTGAATGCCTTTTGAAGTCTAGAAACAGTGAAGATGCGTATTTGCTGCTGTCACTTGCTAGGTTGACTGTCTCAAGAAAGGAAAGGAGGGCTGTCATAGTGCTGTGGCCGGGGCGGATCCAATTCTCTTTTCTGAGCCAGTCTTGATGAGGTCATTGACTCCCCTCCTTACAAAACCACATTTCTTCCAGAACCACATTTTTCACTGGAGCCAGTTTCTTCTAGATGCTGATCTCCCAAAAGAGAGGGTTAGCCATTGCTCATCTGGACCCCCTTCCACTGCCTCCTCACTACAGTCAGTTTGATCAACCAGGAAATTTTCCAGAACTGAAGGAGACTGTATGATGACATTTTTCAGAGCCCAGATTTATTTGCGGGTTCTCTCAGCTCCATCTCCTGCTGGACTTAAGAGCTATGTCGCTTGTTTTATTCATTCAGTAGTTCCTGCAGTGATCCATCAGTCTTTCCGGCTTGGGAGTTGTGGATCCGAGCGGTACCAACAGTTTGTCTGACCCATACTGTAAGGTCTGGCTATTTTCAACTCCAGCGGCACGTCTGACCTGTGCGGCTCTGCTGTCATAGGAACTGGAAGTATCCTGGAACCAAAGCTTTGACGCTTCATCCTGGGAAATGGATTAGACTCTGAGGATTTTGGTGGCACCCCTTCCAATTGGGAGCCCTGATGCAGGACATTTCACCAGCATCAGCTTTGCCTCTGAGCAGGATGGAGTTGAGGGGTTTTGCCTAGTGAGGTCACTTAGGCTCCTACTATTCAGATCTCCAGATCTATTTTGCCATTTTTGCCATTGATTTAAGGTTGTTGAGAGAACACACTCAGCTTGGAAATTGACTTCTCTCTCCCCAGCTTGGTGCCACCTGTCCCCCAGAAAGTGCTGCTGGATTTTCATCCCTTCAAATTTGGTGCACATGGGAGAGCTGGACTTTACGAACCTCGAGTCAGTTCGCATAAGGAATTTGCAAGCGTCTTCCGAGCCTTCTCCAGATTATTCCACCGGGGAAGCTTCTCAGGAGCATATGTGTAAAAGGAGGCAGAGAGGTATAGACTCCTCTCGAGTCCTTCTCAAAGGAGGCAGAGTATGACAACAGGGAAGGGTCCTCAAAATCCCCCCTAGAGGAAGCCTCCATTTGGAGAAATTATTGAACTTCAGACAGAAGGGTGGGTAATCCTCTGAAACCCCCTCTCAAGAGGCGACTGTGTTCTTCAAGGCCTTTGGCTGCAGCTCTGCTACATCCTGGGTGTTTCCACCCCCTGATGAGATGGTGGACCTCATCTCTAAGTGGGTTTGGAAGGAACCAGACATGACTGAGTCAGTTCCCCATAAGCCAGATAAGTGCTTGGTCTCCCTGAAAGATCTCCAACATTGAAACAAGGGGCTGCTTGTTGAGTCCATAGTAATGGCAGCAGCCACCAAGAAAGAGCCTACAGAGGACAACTCTTATGTCCTTTCTGCTAACTGGGAATCTAGGACACTAGACAGAATCAGGAAGTGTGCATGCATTTCAGACACCTTTTCTTTTAAGGTGCTGAACTACTTTGCACACGTCACTAGATTTCAGAAGGATTTGACAGAGGAAGTGTCTGTGCCCCTTGGACTCAATTGACCACCCTACAGGCATTGTCAAATGTCTCAGTGCATCTCATTTCTAACACTGCCAAAGGCACTTCCAAGAACAGCAGGCATGGGCATTAACGCTAGGAGACATGCCTGAATGCACTTTTGTGACAGCAGAGCACTTCAAAACTTCCTTTTTTAATGTCTCATTTGATGGCTCAACACTCTCTAGGCCCAAAGTTAGAGACTGTAACCAAGAGTGAGAAAGATGGAAAGTCCCTTTCTCCAGTTAGAATATGGTTTTCTAGCCCCTGAGGACCTTCTTTAGGAAACCAGTAAGGGGGAAAGAAACTGTGGCTTTGAAAATGCTAAGGATTCTCTTCTGGTAGTTTCTGCAGAAGAGAAATCAGCTGAAACACCCTCCATGCATGATGGATCCAAGTCTGGATCTCATTTCTCGCCCATCTGGCCTGCTTTTTCCATAGGTTCATACTAGGCTATCTGCCCTGGGGCAATTATAAGCCTAGCCCGATTCTGTATGGCTTACGCCACCCCTTGATTTGAGTATACTGTGCCCTTTTTAAGGTTTAGTTTACTGTGCCTCTGTCTAATAGTGACACGGGAGTAATCCCTGGGACAAACCTACGATCCCCCATCCACTTATCGAGATTCTTCTTGAAGAGATTCAGTGAGGTGCTCTGCCTCACATGAACTGGAATTCTATTCCAGAGCGAAGGGAGCCTCTGGGTTATGAACCTGTCCCTCCAGCAAGTTCTATTTATTTCTGTGCTGAGGTTCAAGTCCCTCGAGCGTGTGGCTCTAAGGGATTTAGATTTACTGAGGTGGAGCATGTCCATTAATTCTGGATTTGACATAGCTTTTTATGTCAGGCATAGATCGCCTCGAAGTAGGCGGTATGCAACTGAGTAGAGCTGGAGTTTTTTTAACCGAGCAGCATATGGCATCTGTTTGAGACCCTTAATCCTCTTGGTGAGATACTTTTGGGGTCTTTCTAATTGCTGCAGGTGTCGGGTAAGGTACATCCCAAAAGGGCCATTGTATTCTATGATGGGCCTGATGGATGAATAAAGGGGCACGATTACCTCTCTTGATCTAGATGTGAAACCCTTCGTGATGAGGTTGGTTATGTAGAAGGTCTTTCTAACCACTTTGGCAATGTGGTTTTCAAAGGAGAGATTGCTATCAACTTGGGTCCCCAGGTCCCTAATAATTTTCTCTGTACTTAATGGGTTTCTGCCTATGTGGTAATTTGTGGGCACATTGTTTTTGCCAAAGGGTATGACTATACATTTTTTGGCATTTAGCTTTAAACCATGGCGCTGGCACCAGTTATCTGTCTCTGTGAGACCTTTTTGAAGGATGTTTGTGTCAGCTGGAGAGTTGATTATGGCCCAGTTTGCAGTCATCTGCGAACTTGGTGAGCCATAGTCCTCCCACGTTGCCTGTACCTCGGAAAAGTATATACCGAACAAGAGTGGTCCCAGGACAGAACCCTGTGGGACGCCACTTGTGACGGTTTCGAGTCTGACATGGCTCCAGCAACTCTCACTCTGTGGGTTCTGTCTTTGAGCCAGTTTGCGACCCATCTTGTGACATAGGTGTTTATATTTAAGCTGGATAGCTTATCTATGATGCCCGAGTGGGGTATTGTGTCAAATGCCTTTGCAAGGTCCAGATAGGCTGTGTGGACTACCTTCCCTTCATCTATGGCTTTGGTGACTGTTTCAAAGAAGTCAACCAGGTTCAAAACGCAGGATCTGCCCTTGACAAAGCCGAACTGGGTAGGATCTAGTGTCTGTAGGTCCCCAATGTCTTTGTTTATGAGCTCCATAATGATCCTCTCCATAGCCTTGCAGACTAAGCTAGTCAGGCTTATGGGGCGATAGTTTCCAAGGATCGTAGAGGCTCCACCTTTGTGGAGTGGGGCTATTGTTGCTGTACGCCATTCTGTGGGCACGTATCCTGTAGTGAGGCTGAGATTGTATAGCTGTTTTATTTGAGGGATTAGTTCCTCTTATAGTTCATGTAGGACGCAACCTGGGACGCCATCTGGTCCCATGGAAGCAGTGTTTTTTGCTTTGGAGAGGGCAGCCTTCACCTGAGCATCCAGGATGTTTGGGAGGCAGCCCTCTGCCGGGATAGATACTTGCTCTTTTGGGGCGGAGGGGGGGGGGAGTTTGCACTGAACCTGTCTGCCAGGATATTGGCGATGTCTGTGGGTTCAGTGTATTTTTTGTCGTTTAGAATCAACTCAGAACAAGTCTGGGAGTTGCATCCCAGATTTCTAACATAACTGAAAAAAGCCTTATGATTGTCTTTGGTGTCCTGTGCAATTTTTCTCTCGAAGCTGGCCTTGGAGGATTTTATGAGGGATCGTAATTTTTTGCTAGTACTGATCAGAGATGCCTTCCGTATTAGGGATTTTGCTCTATCATGTAGTAGCTTCCTCCTCCTGTTGTACAGTTTATTTATGGCAGGGGTCCACCAGACTGGACGCCTGCCTTTGGATGATTGGGTCTTGGTTTTGTTTGGGATAGCATGATCCATGCATTCCTGGAGATGTCCGTAGAATGCATTTATATAGGATTCTGCAGTTTGGGCTGTAGTTTCCACTGGCCCTGGGGCCTTGAAGGATTCCACTTCGGTTTTGAGAAGTGGGAAGTTTGCTTTTGAGAAGTTTTCACTGTGGTTTTCTGGGCTGGGGTGGGTCGGGATGTGGACATCCAGTGAAATTAATTTATGGTCTGATCTTACCAATGAGGGATATACTTCTGGTGTGGAGCATAGAGTCCCCATGTTGGTAATGATCAGGTCTAGTATGTTGTCCCCTCTTGTGGGAGTGGTGACTAGTTGTTCCATAGCATTTGAGTTTATAATTTCCAGGAATCTTTGGGCTAAGGTGCTGGGGCTTGAGTAGTGCTTCCAGTCAATGTTTGGGTAGTTGAAGTTGCCCAATATAATGGTGTTCGGAGAGATCTTCATGTTCTCCAATGTTTTCAGGAAAGCAATGGGATTCCTGACTTTGAGAGGGTGGTCTGTAGGATGCTATAAACTGAAAAGCAGTCTTGCCCACTGTTAGTTGCACATGGATGGTCTTGATACGCCGTGCAATGCCACTAACCTGGAGGTGTGGATATCCTTGATAAATATGGAAACTCCCCTCTTTTGTGGTTCGGTCCGGGTTTTGGGGCGAAAAGCATGATATGAGGTATAGCCTGGTAGTGCTGGGGTGCTCTCTGGAGCCTTGAACCAGGTTTCTGTCACTGCACAGATATCGATGTTCTCCATACTGAGGAGAGCTTCGAAAAGTGCATCTTGAGGTTAAGACTTCTGGCGTTTAGCAGCATTACCCTTAGTTTCTTGTTCCTTGTGCTGTCTATGGGGGTGTGTTTGACTTTTGAGCCTTGTCTAAAAAAGGCACTATGGGGGTGGCAAGAGCCTTTGCCAATATCCGAAAGCCCAGTGGTGACAGGTGCAAGCCGTCCCTAGCGAAGCAACGTGGCTTGTCGAGCATGTCATCCCAGGCTGACAGACACTGGATCCCCTTTGAATGACACCAACATTTTAGCCAATTGTTAAAATCGATCATTTTGTCTTTGAACTGTGGCATCATTCTAGGTGAGGGTAAGATGCTGCTCAAGGTCAGGGTCATACCAGCCTGGGCTACATGATCAGAGAGCTCCTCTGTCTCTTCATGTAGTCCAGGGAGGTACGTCTCAGGTCATTCACACCAGCATGTACAATGACTGAGTCATATTTGTATTTGCTTTGGAGTGACCCGAGTGCTTGCGTTATGTGTCGGATCCTAGCACCCGACAGGCAGCTCACTGTGACCTTCTCTTTATTCAGCCTGGTGAGCGGGATGTCAGTGTGTCTGACAATAGTCACCTATAACAAGAGTATCAGGTGTGTTGTTCAGCCTTAAGAGCTGTGGCTGCTTGGCACACTGACTTTGTGGGTTATGTGTTGTGTGCGTTTTGTTTTGAGGTAGCATTTGCTTGGATTTCTGCTTTGGAGGTCTCTTGCTTAGGTAGATTTTTATTTAGAGCCTCAGAGTATGTTTTTGTGTATTTGTGTTTGGTTCGCTGATGTGGTGGGACTATGTGATACTGGAATTGTGTTGTGTGACGTTACCTTCTCCTCCTGACTGGTTACACCAGTTTTGAGATGAGAGCTCAGCCTCCAGTTTGGCTAAATAGTTGCATCTCTCACATATATTTGAACCTGTTTGGAGGAGGAGAGGGTTGTCCGTGTACATGAGACAGTTGTAACATTGCCTCAAAATTCCCTGATTCACCAGCTGGACTGGAGAGGAAACCCTTGACTGACCTTTGGACATGCTAGAGTAATAGGGAAACTGAATTTAAGACTGACTAGTAGAGGACAGGTAATCGTAGAGAGTATAAGAGTAAGTAGTGCTTATGGTTTAATAGTGCTAACTTGTAGGATTACTTAATTGGACCAGTGAAGGGCCTTAGAATGAGAATATGGTGTTTAAATTGAGAGAAAGAGCAGTTCTAAGGGAAAAAGTGAAGAGCAGACTTTGTGGAGCCAGGAATAGTTTAAACCCAATTAGGCGGCGCTGCCCGCTGTAGCGCTATAATCAAAACCGCGCAAAAGAGGGGTTTAAGAGAGGAAGATGAAGGAGTTTTGGAATTGACCCAGAATGGCCAATAAAACTACAGTTTCAAGTCAGTAACCACTCCCACAAGGGCAGGCAGGCTGCTCAATGTTTTTCACTGCCACTGATCAACAGAGAAACTTTCCTTTAGCCCAAGCAAAAAATGGCCTCACAGAAACTTACAAAAACAGTTCAAGAACAGCAAGCCTGTAACTGAACCTTTTTAAATCTCAGAAAAGTGGGAAAAAAGCAAGATTTTTTTTGTTTCCAGGCATTCAAGCCCTTAATTTAATTGCAAGGCTTTCTTCTCAAGTTATCCATATTCTTCCTAGAGACTGTCTACTAGGAAGCTTTGCAAATGTAAATGGAAAAGGTTCTCTGAGCTATGGAAAGAAATTTAGACCTTTTTTCGGCACTGCTTCCAGCAGTTTTAGACTTTCTAGCCTCTCTTTTATAATGGCACCAGCTATTCCACTACCAAAGACCATTTGTCAGCTAATTCCAGATTCCACATCTGAGAAGATCAGTCCTCCATTGCTTCCCTCAAATTATCAGAGGCCTTAATGAGGGGTGCATTTCTTCTCGGGACTCCCCTTAGAGGTCCATCTCTTCCCTGGAACATTGCTGTTCTGCTTCAGGCTCTGATTCGACCACCATTTAAGCCTGCAGCCAAGATGGAATTTCAGTTTCTTACATGGAAAAATGTTTTTAGTAGGATTTACTTCTGCAAAGAAGGTTATCAGAACTCCTGGCCCTTTCATGTAGAGCGCCGTACATTGTTTCTCATAAGGAGAGCTTCTCTTTGAACCAGTCCCTTCTTTTTTACCAAAGATGACTGTTGAAACAAACTTAACTGGCAGAATAATGTTTGATTTTCTTTCCTGAAGTTTTCTATCCAAGAAGAATACATTCTGCATTTATTGGATGACAAAGCCTGTCAAAGTTCAGTCTGCTAGGTCTGTGACAACCTCTGCAGCCTTCTTTTCCAGGACATCTGTTGATAACATTTGTGCTGCAGCCAGTTGGTCTAATAGTCATACCTTCATATCTCATAAGTTGGATTTACTTTCCTAAGACGGCAGCATTTGGTTCATATGATGTCTTTATATTCATATGCTGCTGTGTTCATGACGTCAGGGAGTTTACCACTGGTGAACTGTTGTATGTCCGTCTGTAATACAAAAGTTAAATGCTACCGCTAAGGTGTGCGTGACGTCTTGTGCCTGTCTTGGTCGTGTGGGGTATAAAGCGGATGTCAGCGTGCACCTCTCCAGAACTTACTGCCACCTGTGTGACTGCCAGTTCCAGTTGTCGCGTTGCTAGTAGAATAGTTTCATCATCCAACTTCAGATAAGTACCCCTTAGGGGTTTTCTGTTTACTTGCTACTGTTTTGGGTTACATGTCTGGTAGGAAGGGCAAATGTAGGTGTGGAAGGTAAATTCAATACAAGGGTTCTCATGAGCTCTGCCTATTCTGCCTAGGCCATGAACATGATCTTTACCACCTGTAGCATTTGCCAGGCCTTTGCCCCCAAGACACTCAGAAGCTGTCTCGCAGCCTTAAAACTGTACCTTGAAAATCAAACACTCAAATATCTAGCTTCCAAGATGGACCCGACTTCGGAACTCTTGGACGAGCCCCCAATCAAGAAGGTCAAAAAGAATAGGCCCGAACAGACTGCTCCGCCCTCTGCTCTCGAGGCCAGTGAAGGCCCGAAGTCCGAGCCGGAGTCCTCAGAGCTTCCTTTGGTGGAAGGCCCAGGGGAAATCCTCTCCTTTGCCCCAAGGTCACATCCGGGGGGAATCTCAGGCTTCCAATTCGGTCTCTGAAGGGGAACCAAGGCTCATGATCAGTGAGTCCGCATAGCATCTCTCAAATCGTAGTACGTGAGGACATAGTCTCTGATGTAGTGGAGTGTTGGCCCGCGTCCGGCCCTTCAACCCTCCACTGCATTTCTGAATCCTCTCCTCCAGACACCCATAAGAGGAGGAAACCGAAAACTAAACACATTTCTCAGCCTCTGCCTGCTTTACCTGTCAGAGTCTGGATTGGCAGGTCTTCATCCAAGGCCTGCTCAATGCCTTTCTGGCCTTGCGTCAGGGCCGGACGCCTGCATAGATCCCCATGCCCTCTACCCCTAAGGGGTCTGCTTCGGACGTCTCTTCCACAGAAGAGGGTTCATTGGACGATGAATCCCTAACCTATACTTCTCAGATCGCTTCTCCTCTGGGATACACTTCACCAGAGGAGTCATCCAATGGTACTGACTCCCCTGGCGAAGACTTCACCTTTGGTGAGACCATCACCAAAATGCAAAATGTTTAAAATGAGACAGCAGTCAGGTCACTGAGACCCAAAAGAGATGCTATAAACTCCTGCGACTGGAGTCTCCCAGGCCTTCTGCTGTGCCCCCAGTACATCCTGCCTTTTTGGATACCTTCTTGGCTGCTTGCAAAAATCGCAACTCGCAGCCCCCAAGCTTCCAGACATTCTGTAAGGTGCCCGAGGAGGCAACCTTCCTATATAAAGCTCCTTCTGCAGACCCTGCAGTTATTTCTCTGACCGACAAAACCTCAGTTACTACCATCCTCCTCTCTCCTGCCCTCTGATAGAGAGCAGAATGATGGAACGTCTGGGAAAGAAAGCTTATTTCTGCCACCCTTGCAGTAAGAGCAGTCTGCTACCAGATGCCCGTGGCCAAATATTCCTTGGTTCTCTTGAAAGACGTGATCAAGCAACTGGGAGAGCTCCCCAACTCTCCTGTTAAAGCCAACTTTTCTCTCACCTGAACTCCTGCACCCAAGTGTTTAAACACTCCAAGTGCAGTTACGACACTGTAGAAGCATCTGCAAAGGCTGCTGCCTCTGGATCTGTCATCAGGAGGTACTCCTGGTTAAAATTGCAACCTCCCCCTGATGACATAAAAGCCAAGCTGCTAGATGCGCCCCTTGGTAACAAAAACCTGTTTGGGTCAGCTGCTGCTGAACTCTCTAAGGCCCTCCAAACCAAAGGCAAGGAATTGCAGGAATTAGACATAACTTTGTCTCCCCAGTTCCACGCTTTCAGAGAAGCTGCCCAGCTAAAACTGCTTTTGTTAGGTCCTCAACTAAGAGAATGCAAACTAAACCTAGAAAGGACCACAGGAAGCAGCACTCTTCCAGGTCGGTCTCCTCTACTCCACCCTCTAAACAGTCCTTTCAGGCAAAGCCTGGTAGTCTGACTATGAGGCCCTCCATCCAGACATCCCTCTTTCCATGTGCCTCTCCCTTCCCACTTGTAAGCAGGTTAACCAGGACTCCTGGGAGACCAGACCCTCTTCCAAAGGCATCCCTCCCCCACCCAGAGACTAAGTCCCACTTTTCCCCCCAATCCTGCGGGAACTTCTGACTCAAGGAACCATTCAAGAGGTCCCTTTGCAAGGGGGAAGTTATTTTACTCAAGTATTTTCCTGGTCCCCAGGAAGGGAGGCCCATCCTGGACTTTGCCACCTCAACACCTTCCTCAGAGTCATCTCCTTCAGGATGCGCTCTCTCCCTACCTTTCTTCCACTTATTTTGCTTCAGGCATTCCTAGTGTCCTTGGACATAAAGGATACCTGCCTGCACATTTCTATCCATTCACTAGTCAAAATGTACCTCCGCTTCTCAGTGGATTCTGCATGCTATCAGTTTTGTGCTTTACTCTCTGGTCTTTCTACGGCCCCAAGAGTATTTGCAAAATGTCTGGCCCCTATCATGGCCTTTGGTAGGACGAAGGAAATGCAGCTTTTTCCGTATCTAGACATCCTTATCCAGGCAATTTCAAGTTCCATGGCCCTGCAACACCTGCAGTTAACCATTTCCCTCCTTACAGATCTGGGATTTGCCATAAATCACAAAATAAATCTTCCCTAACACCCTCTCAGGGTCAGGTGTTTCTAGGATGTCTGATTCTGACAAGGGAAATGATAACTTGCCTGCCACCGGAAAAGATTGTGACCCTCACATCTTTCTTCCAGGGAATCTTTCCCCTCAAAATCATCTCAGCCAGGGAATTTCGCACCCCACCGTGTCTGAAGCATTTGTGAACAGGGCTTGGTTTGGGAGTGTGGGCTGTAGGGGCAGGCCAAGATTTGACTGAATCTGGGAGAACCACCACTTTAGTTCCTTTGACAGGCAAGGAAGTATCGGGATTGTGAACTCTAGGGGAATGTAGGTGTTGTTTCCAGATATTTCTCATACCACTGAAACTTCATGTGTAGCCTTGCTAGAGGGACCAGAGGGACCATCGCGATATCGGAGGCCATGAATCCTAAAAAATTCCCTGGCTGAGATGATTTTGAGGGGAAAGATTCCCTGGAAGAAAGAGAAAACCTTGACAATATCCAAAGCCAGCATCAAGCCTCGCATTTCCTTGATATTGATGCGATTCGTTTGCTGAGTGGGAGTCAATGCATTCCTCACTCTCCAATGTCTTAAGGGAACACTTACACCCTCAGCTGTCCACACTGAACCTCACATTGTGTGCGATAGGGCATTGATTCCCTTCAGATATCTTTATACGGAGGATGTGATCCAGGTTCTGCAGGAGGCCAGAAAACCAACTACTAGAAAATCTTATCTCAACCTACAACCACTGATGGGAGAGGACCCAGTGATCTTGTCCTACCTTTGTGATCTTAGGAAATCCAGATGTTCATATTCCCCTATTAAAATCCACCTATCTGCCATCTCAGCTTGCCTACCCTTGGTACCACCTTTTAGTGTCTAGATTACAGGTCAAACTCTTCCTGAGAGGGGCACTACACCTCAGGCCACCAAGGAATCTTATTCTGCCTCCTTGCGACCTTAATTTTGTCCTAGAAAAATTGACACTACCACCATTTGAACCACCCAAAGACTGCTCCCTCCAATACTGCACTTCGGAGACCCTTCTGGCAGAGGTTATGGCCACCAATAGTATAGTCTCCCAACTCCATGCCCTTATGGCCTATTCCCCCCTTTACTGTCTTCCACAAGGACAGGGTTTGTTTGCATACTAACCCCACGTGTTCAATGCCCAGAGTGGTAAATGACCTGTCCCTAAATCAGACTATCAACCTGCCAACGTTTTTCCCCTTTCTGCATAACCGAGCAGAGAAGATACTGCACTCCCTAGATGTACACAGACAGCTCCGGTTTTATTTGGCCAAAACCAAATCCTTCTGGAATTCTGACAGGCTGTTCATCTATCACCCTAGAGCCCTGAGTCAACCTGTTTCCAAGCAAACTGTATTCTCTTGGATATCAAAAAAAAATTCCTTTTGCAGTACCAAACGTGGTAAGTCACTCCCAGTGCCAGTTATGGCACACTCAACCAAGGCAGTGTCCTCCTCAGGGGCTTTCCTTAAAGGATCGGACACAGCTGCTATCCTTGAGACAACTACTTGATCCTCGGTTCACACTTTCACCAGACACTACAAACTGGATATGGTCTCTAAAGCCAGGGCAAGATTTGCCAGAGCCTTCCTCCATGGGTTTGTGGAAACTGCTTCTGGCCCGCCTCCCCTCCTTAAGGACAGGAGCTTTTGCACTCTCCCTGATGTCATGAATACAACAGAATATAAATAGGATGACATAGTATTGTTCTGTAACAACTTACCATAACCTTAGATGTCCTCCTTTTCTGTATGCTGCTGTATAGTTTCCCACCCAGCCTTCCCCTTCACACTTGCCTGATTCCAGTTTCTTGGAGTAACCACTCCGTAGTTGCTGATTCCAGTGGCATTCAGTTCTAAAGAGGTGCATGCTGATTTCTGCTTTATACCAGACGTCCGTTTATGGCCGTCCGAGAGAGGCGCAGAATGTCTCACGTACCCTAGTGGTGGCATTCAACTTTTGTGTAACGGTCGGACCTGCAAGAATTCACCAGAGGCAAACTATGTGAATACAGCAGCATATAGAAGAGAAGGACATCTAAAGTAATGGTAAGTTTTTACACAAACAGTACTTTATCCGTAATATCCTTCCATAAATCCACTCAACATTTATACTAGCTGGGGACTGTTTGCTCCATTGAGCAGATGGAAGGGACACCTGGTATGAAAGTTATGTACTTAACGTAACAATAGATCTGTGTTTTCTACTTCTGTCTTCGTCAAATTCCCTCTCACCTGTTCCTTGCATTAATATGAAGTTTTAGCCTGGTTGACCATACTGGCCTGTTCTAAGACTCTTCAAGTGCACCTTTTAGCTCCATACCAGTTTCTGAGCATTCATAATCTGTTGGATAATTTGTTTAGTAGTGTTTTGTTTACAAGATGCCATTTTTTTCTCTTGGGTGAACTGAGATAATGTTGGGCTTTGCATGGAGTTATGGTTAAGGGAGAGGACTCTAAGCTTGGGCTTCAAACACTTGAGTGCTCAAAGTCTGGTCTGAAGACCCATCCATTGAGGAAGGATAAAAGCTGACAAGACAGATCTGTTACGGTAATTACATAACTTTTGATCTGATATTGTTAATCCTCGTTCATTCCTTCCGCATAGGTATCTGTTCCGAGACGGCCATTTTCCAAGCTCGCATCGGCTTCAAACTCTCGAGCTAAACTCTTACCCACAATCTCCCTCTCCCTGTTACCTCAGATTTAGTTTGCCACATTGCCATTCAGTTATGTCAAGCTGCTTCTCTTGAGGTAAGTACAGTTATTTATTGTTTAATATTCTTTTGTGTTACTTTTCTGTCAAAGTTTCTATTTCATTGTCTGTAACCCTATCACATCTAGTGTACATTTTTTCTTCTCTTTTCTCTACCTTTTTACTGCAAGGTATTCTTTCTTTACCATCGTTGATAATACTTCCCTTTTTTCTCATACCTTCGGGTATTCTTTTGTACCATTGCTGGTACCCTTTTCTGTTAATGTGCTGTCATGGCAGCTAAGAAAGGTAGGCCGGGATTTAAGCTGTGTTCTGATTGTGGACACAAACTACCTACTTCTGATGCACACTCTTTGTGCGTTTATTGTTTAGGGGCAACCCACTTGTCTGTTGACCCGCCCTGTACTGTCTGTGAAAACTTTTCAAATAGGACTTTGTTGGAAAGGAAAAACAAGCTGTTGCTGAAGGGACTTCTTAAATCTCCCTTTTCAGAGGCTATTTCTGGGTCGCAGACCTCAACCCCTCCTAGAGCCCATAAGAAAATCTTGGATGTTCCTACCAAGGTTAAATCTTTCCCTTCGTCCCCAGCTGGGGACTCTCGCCAACCAAAACCTAAAAAGGCTAAAGTTTCGGCTCACTCAGTCAGCCCCAGTGCTTTTGGTGCTTAGACCTATGGAACCGAGGCCTTCGGCTCCATTAGTGATCTCGGCTCCGTCTTCTCCTGCAGCCTTTTCTATATCGGCACCGAGGGGCTTCTCGATTCAGACTATTACCACTTTGTATCGGCACCGACCATTAATTCGGCACAGACCTTGACCACGTCGGCTCAGAGATCTTCGTGGGAACCAACGCCTTTATTGTTGACTTCAGTTTTGTCAGTTCCAGCTTCGGTACAGACAACCACTTCAGCACCGATCCCTGTCCGTGTGCAGACTATGACCTCGGCACCGATGATGACTTCGGTGCAGACACCCATAGTCCAGTCTCTCTCGGCACCGTTGTTCTCGGTGAGATGGGCACCGAGTTTGCCTCTTCTGTGGACAGGCCTGTTTCTCCCTCAGTCTCCGTAAGGTCCACTATAAGCCTTTCTGAACATGATGTGTTGCGTCTTGTGGATCAAGTGCTCTTGGCCAGAGGCATCCCACCCCTCAGGAACTATCCTTCCTTGGGAGGTGATCACCCGCCTCCAAAGACCCATTCTTATTCTCCTTCATTGCCTTTGAAGTCCATGGATATGGCACAGTCTTCCCCTTCTGCGGTTCCCTTTATGGATCTCACTAAGGAAGCGCAGTTGCCTTCGTGGCAGGAAAGTTTTGCTACGACTCAGGATGTCAGTTGTGACATGCATAGTTTGCTGCTCCACAGCTGTCCAGGGACTCCGGGTCGGCAGGCTGAACCACTTAGGGGAGGGGTGACCCCTGTCCTAGAAATTCACTCCTCTTCAGGTGGACCAGCTTTCCAACTGATGGAGAAGGCTTTCACTGCTGCTGCTGGCAATACCGGACTGTCTATCCCTCTGCCTTTCTCTGGTACACTGGTTTCACAAGTCGCACCTAGCGGACACCGGGTGCAAGGGCTTCAGGACATATTCCCACAGGAATCCCCTTTTCTGCTGTCTTCTCCAGCTTCTCCCGCTGAGGAGGTCCACCGGAAAAGTCTGTGTAAGAGGAAGCACATGGACTCCACAGAGGAGTCCCTCACTGAAGAGACAGATTTTGATGAGGGGGAAGGATCCCCCCGGTCACTCCCTGAGGTATCCTTTGGTGATATCCTCAAAATCCTGAAACAGGTGACTGGCAGTCCTATAATCCAACCTTTGAGGAATCTGTGTTCCTGCAGGCCTTTCGCACCTGGCCCCTTACCCTCCTGGGTTACTCCAACTGCCGATGAACTTGTCCAGCTTATCGTGCAGCGTGCTTGGAAGGCTCCTGATACCATCAAAGCTGTTCTCCGGAGGCCAGATAAGATTTTGTCCCCTCCTGCTACACATCCCCATTGGTCCAAAGGTCTTCCTGTGGATGCTTTGGTGGTGGCTGCCGCAACAAAAAAGGATCTGGCAGAAGAAGAAAGCCAGACTGTCCATACGCTTAACAGAGTCCCAGGCCCTGGACAGGATAGGGAAGTGCACTTTTGCATCAGCGACCTTTACTATCAGGTCCCTGAATTATATGGCACACTTCACCAGGCTTCAAAGGGATCTGATTTCTGAGCTCTCTGAAACCTTGGCTTGTGCCGTGTCTGATGAGGTCCGTGACAAAGTGGCTTCTCAGCTGGCCACCATTGAATCCATTTCTAACTCCTCTATGTGACTGATATCTCGCGCATCAGAAATAGCAGCTAAAGCAGCGGGTTCAGCTGCGGTCTTGAGATGACACGCTTGGATGCGCTTATGCAATTTTGTGGAACCCTTTAAGGCTTCCTTTCTTAAAGCTCCCATTGAAGCCTTCTCGTTGTTTGGGCCCAAAGTTAAAAGCACACTGGCCAGATATGAACAGGACGGTAAGACACTTTCTGCCATAGGTGTCCGTTATTCTTCCCCTCAATGTGCTTTCTCCTGAAACCAAGAGAGTGGGAAGATATGGTTCAAGAAATGTCAGGGTTCTTTCCGTGACACACAGGCTGAGTTCTCCCCTAGAGGCAGTGGGGGAAGCTCACAGGGAAGACTCTCCTTTTGGGGCAGAGGGGGTCCGCGTAACCAGGGTTCCAGGAATTCTTTCCCTGGTCAATTCTACCAGCGCTCCTGAAGAGTGGCCCAACTCCTTTCCTCTGGAGGTGGTTGGGGGGACGTTTCTCCTTGTACCCTTCTACCTGGCTAACCATCACCACCGATTCTTGGGTACAAAGGATTATAACCAGAGGTTATCATATCCCCTTCGATCTTTGTCCTGTCCGTTCAAAAAACCTTCCCAGCTTTCCACCCAGTCAAAGAGAAGAAGCAGCACTAGAGATAGAAAAGCTGCTAAGAAAACGAGTCATCCAAATAGTTCCTTCAGACCAGATAGGATCCGGATTCTACTCAAGACTATTTTTGGTACCAAAGAAAACCAGGGACTGGAGACCAGTGTATTGAACAAGTTTGTGAGAGTACAAAAATTCCGGATGGTCACAATACAGTCTATCCTCCTGCTTTTGGAAAAAGATGATTAGATGTGCTCAATAGATCTTCAAGATGCGTACTACCACATAAAAGTGGACAGGCCATCAAGAAGATTCCCGCGCTTCAGTGCGGGAGCCAGTCACTACCAGTTCAGAGTACTGCCCTTCGGACTCTCTACAGCTCCCAGAGTGTTCACAAAGTGCATGGTAGATGTTCATCGTGCATACAGCTGCAGTCATAACAGATGGGTTCTCCTGCCGTCAGGCGGGTCCTCGGTCGGCCGAATTCCAAAGTCTAGGTCCGGCGTCGGTTGTCGTCGCTTCTTCCCTGACGTCAGTGTGACAGGGGTATAAAGGAACCAGCCGACGCCATTTTCTTCAGTCTTTCTTGCCGCGCGGTGCCTGCAGCAGAAGCAGTTCGCAAGTGCCGGTCGGCCAGCTCCTGAAATTACAAAAATTTTGAAACCGAAGTCTTCTTGAAAGCTAAGTACCTCGTTGGGGAAACTTTTCTTGCCTCAGACCGATGTCAGACAAAAGTTAATAATTGTATTTCATGTGGGAAGCAAATACCGCATAAGGATTTCCATTCCCTCTGTATACCTTGTTTAGGCCCAGATCACGACGTCTCGGTCTGTCGCTTTTGTGCTACATTCAACAAACGCACCATTAAGCGTCGGGCGGAGTTCGCCCAGCATTATTTTTGAAAAACATTTGACTATATTATGTTGTCGGATACTCCGACTCCAGTTTTGTCTAAAAAACGCAAAGATAAGGACCGACACACGAGATCTGCGGCCTCTACCGACACCACGCCAAAGCCGACTACACATGGTCCGGTTCTCAGCGAGGTGCCTATGCAGCCCCTGACTACCGACGACACTTCATTGGCGGTGTCTCCTGTGCCAGAGGTCGCAGGCTCCTCGGCCCACACCCTGACTACAGATACCGAAGCTACTCTTTGCGCTGAACCTCAAAATGTGGACAGGTCTACCTCCACTCAATGTGTCTTCAGACCTTCTTCTTTCTCCATCAAGGCTTTCACTAAGTCTAAAGCAGCCATGCACTCTGAGACAAGCTACCCAGGGCCCATCTCCAGGCCCCATGCCTAAAAAGCAGATGCTTAAAATGGCTGAGGATTTAATTACTCTTATCAGGGGTTCTCAACCCCCACCGGACAAAAGGCCCAGAGTGGAGGAAGAATCCCCCTCCTCTGATCAGGGCTGCATTATTTCAGAGCACTCTGATGATCAGGAACATTCTTACTCCCCTTTTGAGGACTCTGATGCGGAGGAGTCCATTCCTTCTGTATCCCCCCAGAGGATTACTCATTTGGGGAAACTTTGCATACCTTAAGGGAACACTTCCACTGGGAAGGCCAGGATTATTCAGATTCCAAGAAAGGGCTTAGGGAATTTCTCTTACTACCTCAGCACAGGCCTCTGGCTATACCTCCTGTCTTGGACATCCTAGATGATGTTTACTCGGAGGCCTGCCTTAACCCGGACTCTCTGCCTCCAGCCCCAGCTAAGCCTGACAGGTACTACAGGGTTCCTGACTCTCACCAATTTCTATACAAAAGCCTTGCTGCTGACCCAGAAACCATCTCACAGGGCCCCAAGGGAATTGAGGCCTCCACTGCTAAAAATCCATTACCTTCCGAGAGAGATTCCAGATCCTTAGAAAGGTGGGGGAAAAAGGTATATACCTCGGCTACCTTAACCATGAGGGCCTTAAACTGTCAGTTCCATATGCTAAAATACCAACAGTTTTTGTTATCACAATTGAAAAGTAAAATGTCACAACCTGAACAACCAGATTTGAAGGAGTTGCAGGATTTGATGCATAGTGCAGAACAAGTGGGTAAGCATACCTTACAATGTGGTTTTGATGCTCTAGAGGCCTCATGTAGAGCTGCTGTTACAGGATCAGTCATACGTAGACATGCCTGGCTCAAGGAACAAACCTTGCCTGATCATGTCAAAGCTAAATTACTAGATGCCCCTCTTCAAAAGGATGTATTATTTGGTGCTAATGCTGAAGAGGTATTAAGGAAAATGGAGGAAAAGGCTAAATCAATGCAAACTGTGAAAGATTTTCTACAGGTACAACCCCCACGTTTCAGTAGAAATTGGCCTTCCAAAAATTGGTCCTTTCCAGCCACAGACAGACCCCAAAGAGGCAGATACAGGCGCCCGAGGGGCAGAGGACAATCCCAAGGATCCTTTAGAGGCAGACAATGGCAAGCTCCTACACAAAGAGGTGGTGAGGATAACTCGCAATCATTCAGAAAGCAAGCCCAATGACTTTCCCCTTTGCATGCCAAGCAAGACTCAAATGGCAGGCCCCTTAGGAGGAAAGCTGGCATTATTTTCAAAGAATTGGCATATTGTCACAAAAGACAAATGGTTCTTGGACATTATAAACAGAGGCTACAGATTCCATTTTCACACCCTTCCAAAAATGAGAGGCATGCCAAACCTGCCACACAATCAAAGGGCAGAGGCACAAAGGCAAATTACAGATCTCATAGACATGAAAGCTATTCAAGAGGTACCTACATCGAACAAGGTCAAGGTTTTTATTCCAGGCTATTCCTGGTACCAAGAAAGGGAAAAGATTGGAGACCTATTTTGGACCTGTCCATCCTAAACACATTTCTACTCGTACCAAAATTCAAGATGCTCACTCTACAGCAACTTCTTCCCATGCTGGGCAAGGAGTCTTGGCTGGTAACATTGGACCTCAAGGAGGCATACCTGCATGTCCCAATCAGACAAGATTGCAGAAGATACCTCAGATTTCTTGCAGGTTCAACCCATTATCAATTCTCTGCATTGCCCTTTGGCTTATCTACTGCGCCCAGAGTATTCACGAAATGCCTGGCTTCAGTAATTGCCTACTGCAGATTTCAAGGGATACAAATATACCCTTATTTGGACGACTGCCTGATCCAAGCAGACAGCAAGCACATTCTTCTGAAACATCTGGCTTATGTAATGTTGTTGAGCTGTCTGGGTTACACAGTCAACAAAAAGAAATCAAGGCTAATACCCTCTCGGAAGATAATTTTCCTGGGTGCCAACTTGGACACAAACACCCAGATGGCCTACCTCACGCCAGAGATGCAGGGGCAACTAACTCAATACTTCAGAGCCCTAGCAAATTGCACCAGGCTGACTGCAAGGAAAATCCTGCAGGCTCTGGGATTCATGGCATCTTGCATCTTACTAATCCCATGTGCAAAGCTGCATATGAGGAAACTTCAGTGGTACCTGAAAAACATATGGTCTCAACACAGCCACAGTTTGGAAACAGTAATACCACTAATTCCATGTCTGCAAAAGGAATTTCTGTGGTGGACTCAAGCATGCCAAACAAACACAGGTCTTCCATTCAGCAAGCCTCAAGCAAATCAAGTCATCACAACAGACGCCGCGGACTACCCCTGGGGGGTGCACATGACAGATCGGTGCATTCAGGGCAAATGGTCCCAAAAAGAAAAGCACCTTCACATCAATCAAAAGGAAATGCTAGCAGTAATAAATGCTATTATAGCTTTCAAGGACCTTCTACAACCAGGTCAACTATTGATAAGAACGGACAACACCACAGTTATGTGGTACATAAACAAACAGGGAGGAACACATTCATACCCCCTGTGCAGACTGGCCATGTCACTTTGGAACATGGCCATGGACTTACAAATCGAACTACAAGCGCAGTACTTGCCAGGCAAGGAAAACATGCTGGCAGACAACCTAAGCAGAAATATGACAGATCCACACGAATGGAAGTTGCATCCAAAAGTTTTTACAGAAATAATCCAAGCATGGGGAAGGCCAGACATAGATCTCTTTGCCTCCCACAAAAATCACCAATTGACAAAATTCTGCTCAAGGATTTTCCATCCAAAGGCCTGGAGAGTGGACGCTCTCTCTTTCAGTTGGGCATCAATGACAGTTTATGCCTTCCCACCTCTTCCTCTGCTGCCCAAAGTTCTATTGAAAACCAGAGCAGACAGACCAAAGATGATTCTCATTGCTCCGGACTGGCCAAGACGACACTGGTACCCACTCCTGAGGAGCCTGACGCATTCCCCACCATGGACCCTGCCTCTAATGCCGCCTCTTCTGACTCAGCACAGCTTCAAAACTCTTCACAGCTAGCTAAAAATACTCAATCTAGCCGCATGGAAGATTCCTTAGCATCACAGCAGACCCTACTCTCCAAGGAGGTGCAGGATGTCATTTTGGAGGCCAGAAGGCCGTCAACTAGAAAAACTTACTCAGCAAAATGGAAACTGTTTTGTGTCTGGAATGAGAAAAAGGGCCAGGATCCTGGAAAACTGAATTTACCTCAAATACTACAGTATTTAGCTGAGCTGCTAAGCAGTGGACTTTCATTCTCCTCCATCAAAATCCATGCGTCAGCCATTTCTGCAGAATACAACACTGATCCACCCTTATTCTCTCACCCTCTCTTAAGACAGTTCCTCAGAGGGGCTAAGAATCTAAGACCCCCAAGAAAACAACCAATACCTGCTTGGGATCTCAATTTCATTCTGGAAAAACTGACCTTGCCTCCCTTAAACCAGCTGCCTCATCAGATTTGCAATATTTGTCCTGGAAAACAGCTTTCCTTCTGGCTATTACCTCAGCTCGTAGAGTCTCAGAACTACAAGCTCTCATGGCTGTGCAGCCTTTTATCATCCATCAGGACAGAGTTTGCTTACGAACCAACCCGTCCTTTATGCCTAAAGTGGTATCCAGGGTAGCTTTGAATCAGGCCATACACTTACCTACCTTTTATCCTAATCCTCAAAACAAAGGGGAGAGATTACTACACTCCTTGGACATCCACAGACAATTACGTTATCTGGACAGAACAAAGCCTTTCAGAAAATCAGAACAGCTCTTTGTGTCCTATGCTGTAGGAGCTCAAGGAAAGCCAATTTCGAAACAGACAATCTCAAAATGGATAGCCCACTGCATACGCTTTTTCTATTCTTTTCATGGCAAAACTGTACCTACAGACATCAGATCTCACTCCACAAGGACCACAGCTACCTCTGCAGCTTTCCTCAGAGGAGTTCCTACCAAAGATATTTTGGAAGCAGCCACTTGGAGTTCTGTGCATACCTTCTCCAAGCACTACCACCTACCATTATACTCCAAAACTTGAGCAGGCTTTGCCACTGCAGTCTTGCAGGGCATCCTGGCTCCTCCTAGTTCCACCTAGTGCCTACCACCCCTTTCTTAGCTTTGGGATTCTACCCATCTGTTATGACTGCAGCTGTATGCACGATGAACATAGTACAGTTTTGTACCTACCATAAATGTAGATGTTCGAGTGCTAATACAGCTGCAGTCCAGGTTTCCCTCCCTCCTTCCCCTTTTGGGACAGGCCTATAGGCTAACACATCCTCATACAACCTGATTGGGGTATTCATTTATGGTGCATTTGCTTGCAACTACTGTATTTTGATTATATTGCACTGCTTTATTGCACAAATTTATGTATTGACTTCCTTCTGGGGGCACCTGACATCTGGGGCAAGAAAAACTGAAGAAAATGGCGTCGGCTGGTTCCTTTATACCCCTGTTGCACTGACGTCAGGGAAGAAGCGAGGAGAACCCATCTGTTATGACTGCAGCTGTATTAGCACTCTAACATCTGCATTTATGGTAGGTACAAAACTGTACTTTGTCACAGCTCACTTGCGACTTCAAGGGTTCCTTGTGTTTCCATACCTAGACGACTGGCTCATTTCCGCCCCCACCAGACATCTACTGGAAGAAACCCTGGCGTACTCCCTCCTCGCTGCTCAAAGGCTAGGTATAACCATAAACTGGCAAAAATCTAATCTCACCCTATCTCAGTCAACAGAATTCATAGGGGTTATCTTGGACACAAAGAACTGCAGAGCTGCTATTCCAGAGCACAGCTTTTTAAGGATAAAGCAACAACTGATTCCAATCCTTTAAAGAGAGAAATCCACGGCTCTCTCGGTTCCACAGCTGTTGGGCTCCATGGCAGCCTCCATCACTATTGTTCCCTTGGCCAGGTTTCACATGAGGCTTCTACAATGGCTACTGCTCACCCAGTGGTATCCTTTTCAGCATCCTCTTTCAGCCATGATTTGAGTAACCCACAGGTGCAAACAGGATTTAAATTGGTGGATGACACAATCTGTCAGAGTGGTCTCGCCCCTTCTCCCCCCAGCAACCCAAGGCCACAGTGACCACGGATGCCTCCCTGGTGGGGCTATGTCAGGGATAGACAGTCCAAGGCACTTGGTCTGAACTGGAGGCCCATCTGCATATGAATGTTCTAGAGCTGAGGGCGGTGCTTCTGGCGTTGCAAGCATTCCATCCCCTGCTGCCATCTGGGACAATTGCGATTCAATCAGACAACATGGCGATGGTCTTGTACATCAACAAGCAAGGTGGAACCAAATCTTACCCCCTTTGTCGAGAGACCATGAGGATATGGCAATGGGTGATGGCTGCCAACCGTTTTCTTCTAGCAACGCACATTCCCGGGAGTTTCCAACGTGATGGCAGACAGACTCAGCAGGTGCATTCTTCAACCTCACGAGTGGTCCCTGAATCCCCTGATAGCGGCAGAGATCTTCCACCGCTGGGGCCGTTCTTGCTGCGACCTCTTTGCATCCCCGACTAACTACAAATGCAGCAACTACTTAGCCCTGATTCCCCCTCCGGGACAGTCGCCCAGGGACGCTGTAGTCCACGATTGGCCCTCTGGTCGTCTTTATGCATTCCCACCCTTTTCCCTCATTCCCCAGTTTCTGAAGAAAGCCCGTTGGTTGAAGAGCAAGGTGATCCTTGTAGCACCATATTGGCCTCGAAAGATTTGGTTACCCTTCCTTTGGCCTTACCTACTTAGATCGACCATGGATTCTCCATCCAACCCTGGAGTTGATCTCACATCCACAGAACCTGATTCTTCCCAACTTGAACAGCCTGAAGCTCATGGCTTGGCTACTCCAATTCCCTTGATTGCCAGACAGAATGATCTTTCTTTACCAGTACGGGATATTTTCATTGCATCTCATAAGTCTTCCACTAGAATTACTTATCTGAGCAAGTGGAAAAGATTTACCTGTTGGCTGAAAAATAAACAAGTAGATCCCTTCTACGCACCAGTGTCGATAATACTAGACTATCTGGCCGACCTTTTTCAGTCGGGTCTATCGGCTTCTACCATTAGAGTTCATTTGGCTGCAATTTCTAATTTTCATGAGGGTGTCAAAGATTCCTCATGTCCCACAAATTGTGCAAGACCTTCATAAAAGGTGTGAATCATTTGAAGCCACCTTTTAGAGAACCTATTCAACCATGGGATTTATCATTAGTTCTACAAGATCTGACAATGCCACCTTTCGAACCAGCCTCTTCTTGCGACCAAGTATTTGTCTTGGAAAACCTTGTTTTTGGTCGCCATTACTTCTGCCAGACGTATTTCTGACCTTCAAGCTTTATGTATCAAGAGTCCATACTTGATTTTTCGTGTCAGAACTAATCAATCATTTCTGCCTAAAGTGATCTCTGACATGTCCATTAATCAAGCCATTGAATTGCCAGATGTTTTTCGTTTTTCACTGTTGCAGTCCTTACATTTGGGTAATCCTGCTGGCAGGTTGCCCTCAGTCGGCCTGAATTCCAAAGTCTTGGGTCCTGCATCGGCTGCTGTCACCCCTTCCCTGACATTGGGTCGTCAGGGGTATAAAAGAAGCAGCCAACGCCATTTTCTTCAGTCTTTCTTGCCGTGCGGTGCCCAAAGCAGAAGCAGTTTGCAAGTGCCGGTCGGCCGACTCCTGAGATTTTCGTGTTTGAGTTTCAGACCCGAAGTCTTCAATAAAGTTAAGTACCCCATTGGGGAAACTTTTTTCTTGCTCCAGACCGATGTCAGAAAAAGTTAATAATTGTATTTCTTGTGGAAAGCAAATACCTCATAAGGACTTTTATTCTTACTGTATTCCTTGCCTAGGCCCTGATCGCAACGTTTCTGTTTGTCGGTTTTGTGCTAGATTTAACCAACGCACTATTAAGCGTCTGTATGATTTTGCTTTAAACTATTTTGGATGCCGGTTTAATTATCCAGAAATGTCTGATAGCCATCCGACTACCGGAGTTCACAAAAACGCAAAGAAAAGGAGAGATAAACAACCGAGGTCCAAAACAGATGAAGTTTCTCCTAAGCCAGTCGCCGTTTCTCAGTGAGGCGCTTCGCAGCCCGACGCCAGCTACTTTAGAGTCACAGGCCGCTATAGACTCCCACGTGGAGTTGGCTATGCCGCTGGAAACTCAAGGTATTGGAGCCTTGGACACTTCCCTCAGATGGGTCCGGAGCCGCTGAGCAGGCACCGGCTTCTGAGGGTGTATTCAGACCTAAACATCTTTACATTAAACCGACTTCAGCTTCAAAGGCAAAGACTAAAGCACCCTCTAAAGCAAAGAAACAAACTAAAGAGCCACGTGGACAGGCCTTTATGCCCAAAACACAGATGCTCAAAATGGCCGAAGACTTGGTTACCTTGATTAGGGGTTCCCATCCCCCTCCTGATAAGAGGCCTAGGCAAGAGACTGACTATGAATCTTCAGATCAGGTTTCTATTTCTTCTGATTCCTCTTCTGATCAGGAATATTCTCTTCCCCCTATGAGGATTCTGATGCTGAAGAATCTATACCTTCAGCTTCTCCTCCAGAGGACTATTCTTTTGGGGAAACCTTGCATACCATGAGGGAGCATTTCCACTGGGAGAGCCAAGATTTTTCAGAATCTAAAAAGAGGCTCAGGGATTTCCTTTTACTACCTCAACACAGGCCTCTAGTCATTCCACCTGTCAGACATTGTCGATGTGTTTTCGGAGTCTAGTCTGACCCCTGACTCCTTACCTCCAGCTCCTGTTGAGCCTGACAGATAGTACAGGGTTTCCTGACTCTTATAAATTCCTTTTTAAAAACCCTGCTGCAGACCCAGAAACTATTTCACAGGGTCCCAAAGGAGTTAAGGCTTCCGCTGCAAAAAACCCTACCCCCTCTGACAGGGATTCTAGGGCACTGAATAGATGAGGAAAAAAGGTTTACACATCTTCTACCTTGACTATAAGGGCCTTAAGCTGTCAGTTTCATATGCTGAAATATCAGCAACATGTCATGGCATTGCTTAAACATAAAATGTTGTTAAACTCTGAATGTGCAGAAAACAAGGAAATGCAGGATTTATTTCATGCAGCTGAACAAGTTGGAAAGCATACTTTGCAATGTGGTTTTGATTCTTTGGAGGCCTCCTGCAGGGCTGCAGTTACGGGATCTGTAATTAGGAGGCATGCTTGGTTAAATGTACAAAATCTGCCTCATCATGTCAGTTAAATTATTAGATTCACCTTTACAGCATGATACTTTGGTGTTAAGGCAGAAGAGGTGTTAAAGAAAATGGAGGACAAAGCTAAATCTATGCAAACTGTCTAAGATTTTTTACAAGTACAGCCACCTAGGTTTAGTAGACACTGGCCTACAAAGAATTGGTCCTTTCCTGTGTCAGACAGACCTCAAAGGGTCAGATCCAGGCGCCCTAGAGGCAGATCCCAGGCGCAAGGTTCATACAGGTCAAAGCAATGGGGTGCTTCTACCTCCAAAGTTGGAGAAGACAAATCACAACCATACAGGAAACAGTCCCAGTGACTTCCCCCTGCCTGAACCAAGCACTTATCTCCTGGCAGCACCCTTAGGGGGAAAATTAGTGCTTTTTTCTCAAAATTGGCACATTATAACTCAGGACAAGTGGATTCTTAATGTAGTGTCACAAGGCTACAAGTTTCATTTCCATACCCTGCCAAAGGCAAACGGCTGGCCAGATCTGCCAAAAAAATCAATGGGCAGAGACGCAAAAACAAGTCTCATCCCTCATGGACATGGGGCCATTCAACAAGTACCAGAGCAAGAGCAGGGACAAGTATTTTACTCAAGTCTGTTCTTGGTACCCAGAAAGGACGAGGCCTGGAGACCAATACTGGACCTATCTATTCTGAACACATTCCTGGATATTCCAAAATTCAAAATGTTGACTTTGCAGCAGCTTCTGCCCTTGCTAGGCAAGAATGCTTGGCTTGTGACTTTAGACCTAAAAGAGGCATACCTGCATGTCCCAATCAGACAATCATGCAGAAGATACCTCAGATTCAAAGCGGGCTCAATGCATTACCAATTCTCTGCACTGCCCTTTGGCTTATCTACTGCGCCCAGGGTCTTTACAAAGTGCCTGGCACCAGTAATTGCATTCTTCAGACAAAGAGGAATACAAATATATCCTTACTTGGGCGACTGTCTAATTCAAGCAGAGAACAAGGACATTCTTCTACAGCATGTGGCGTTTGTGAAAAGACTTCTAACATGCCTAGTGTACACAGTCAACGAAAAGAAATCAAAACTAGTACCCTCTCAAGAGGTAATATTCCTGGGTGCAAGCTTAAATACAACTGCCCAGATGGCTTATCTCACGCCAGACAAAGGCAACTGACTACCTATTTCAAAATGATGACAACAAAGGCCCAGTTATCTGCAAGAAAAATTCTGCAAGCTTTGGGCTTCATGGCATCCTGCATCCTACTAATTCCATATGCAAGACTGGATATGAGGAAACTTCAATGGTACCTAAAAAGTGTTTGGACTCAACATTGCCACAGCCTGGAAACAATGATTACTCTTATTCCCTGCCTGCAACAGGAGTTGCGATGGTGGGTGAAGGCTTGTCACCAGAACAAGGGACAGCCATTCACATTACCCCCAGCCAGGCAGACACTAACAACGGATGCACCAGATTATGTCTGGGGGGCCCACATGGCAGGAAGATGCATTCAGGGCACATTGTCCTCAAACCAAATGCATCTATATATCAATCAAAAAGAGATGCTAGCTGTTCAAAAGGCCCTGACAGCCATCAAGGACCTACTTCATCCGGGACAACTACTGATAAAGAGAGAACACCATGGTCCTGTGGTGTATAAACAAGCAAGGGGGCACACATTCTTACCCCCTTTCCAGACTAACCATGACTTTGTAGGACACAGCATTGACTTACCAAGTACATCTACAGGCACAATTCCTGCCAGGAAAGGAAAACACTCTGGCAGACGAACTAAGCAGAAACCTCATGGATCCCCACAAGTGGCAACTGGATCCACAAGTCTTCAGCATGATAACAAGGAAATGGGGATGCCCGGACATAAATCTATTTGCTTCTCCTCACAACTACCAATTAAAAAGATTCTGCACAAGGACTTATCACAGACAAGCATTGAAAGTGGATGCCCTATCAGTGTATGCCTTTCCTCCACTGCCTCTCCTCCCCAAGGTACTCCTAAAAGTCAGACAGGAGAAGCCAAAGATGATACTGATTGCCCCAGACAGATCCTGCACAGCCAACTCAGTACTTTAAACCTGGCAGCATGGCGGATAATGTAGTCATACAAAACACACCTCTCAGTAAAGCTGTGATGGATGTCATTTTGGAAGCCAGAAGGCCTAGTACTAGAAAATCGTATGCTGGGAAATGGAAGAGATTCTGTGCTTGGAACCAGGCACAAGGAACTGATACAGCTGTACCAAATATTCCTCAGATTTTGCAATACTTAACTGAGATGCTGGACAAAGGACTATCTTTTTCATCGATTAAAATTCATGCCTCTGCCATTTCGGTTCATTACAATACAGAGCCACCAATCTTTTCTCATCCTTTATTAAAGCAGTACCTCAGAGGAGCCAAAAATTTAAGGCCTCCAAGGAGATCACCAATACCTGCATGGAACCTCAAATATGTCTTGGAAAAACTCACTCCGCCTCCTTTTGAGCCAGCTGCTACTGCTGATGTAAAGTTTTTATCTTGGAAAACAGCTCTGCTCCTAGCAATAACTTCTGCAAGACGAGTTACAGAGCTACACGCACTCATGGCTGTGGAACCTTTTATCATTTTTTATCCAGACAGGGTCTCACTGAGGACAAACACAACATTTATGCCTAAGGTGGTGTCCAGTGTGGATCTTAGCTAAACTATTCATCTACCAACTTTTTATCCAAATCCACAGAACAAGGGGGAGAGAATTCTGCATTCTTTGGACGTACACAGACCGCTTTGATTCTGCTTGGACAGAACCAAAGTTTTCAGGAAGACAGAGCAATTACTAGTAGCATATGCTGCAGGATCACAAGGAAAGGCTATCTCAAAGCAGACTATTTCATAGTGGATAGGCCACTGCATTCGTTTCTGCTATTTACACCATGGCAAGCCAGTGCCTAAGGGCATTAGGCCACATTACACCAGAGCTGCAGCCACTTCAGCAGCCTTTCTCAGGGGAGCACCAACCAAAGACATTTTAGAGGCTGCTACTTGGAGTTCAGTGCACACCTTTACAAAGCACTATCATCTTGCCACTGTACTCTAAATCCAGGGCAGGCTTTGCCACTGCAGTTCCGCAGGGCCTCATAGCCGCTCCTAATGCTGTTTAGCTCCAGCCTCCCAACCATAGCTTTGGGACTCTACCCAAATGTAATGACTGCAACAGTGAATACACTCTAACATCTACATTTATGATAAGTGTACACAACTGTACTTTTTCTTTCCCAGTCATTCAAACAGAGGAGATTATTGCTTACATACCCTAGATATCCACAGGCAAATCCATTTTTTCTTAAACAGGCCTAGACCCTTTCGTAAATCTGACCAGTTATTTTTGGCGTTTTCTGGACCTAGATTAGAATCTGCTGTTGCTAAGGTCACATTTGCTAGATGGTTGAAGGACTGTGTGACTTTCATTTATACACAACGCAATATCTCATTGCCTACTACCATGAAAGCTCATTCAACAAGGTCTGTGGCAACTTCTGCTGCCTTCCATGCCAGAGCTTCCTTACAAGACATCTGTGCAGCTGCAACTTGGGCTACGCGTCCTACCTTCATCAATCATTACAAATTCGATTTGTCCTCCAGGTGAAGAGCATCTTTCGGTTCTATGGTGCTCAGGAATGTCCTTCCATGAGAGCCTCCCAGGAATAGAGGTAGCTGGGGACTCTGTCCCATGCGTAAGGAATGAACGAGGATTAACAATATCAGATAAAGAAGTTAAGTCTTACCATAACATTCCATCTGTATTGTTGATCCTTGTTTAGTCATGACGACCCTCCCTCCTTGCCCCTCCTGTTCTCTTGGGTTATTTGACCCAGAGGGTAGCCTCTACCTTCTTTAACTTGCAAACTCAATCTGAGGTAACAGGGAGAGGGGGGATTGTGGGTAAGAGTTTAGCTCGAGAGTTTGTAGCTGATGCGAGCTTGGAAAATGGCCGGCTCGGTTCTGAGGTCAGAACCGATACCCATGTGTAAGGAATGAACGAGGATCAACACTACAGATGGAACGTTATGGTAAGACATGACTTTTTTTCCCCAAGACCTCTGGAGACCCAGCTTTGTCATGTAGTGGATAGATGTCCTATTTTCATGTCGTCGTATTCATTACAGTAGGGATATGGCTGGCTGCAGCACCATATATCCAGCCAGTATACCAAAGTCTTCAGTAAGGAGTATGTGCAACGTAACATGCTACTGCCATAAACCATCTGCTATAAATGTGACATCTGCACGTACCCAAGCCAGACTTTTCCTGCTGTAGTGATAGATATCCGATCGCGTAAGTCGTTTAGCTTCCTTGAAAATATATTTAGAAAATCGGAGACTCCGACGCTTGGCCCTAGGTATGGAGGGTGTGGGAGGTCCGTCAGATGAGCCGGCTGAAAAGCAGGCCAAGAGAGCTAGACCTGAAACGCTTTCTGCACCTCAGACATCCACCGAGCCTCTTGAGGCGAGTGAGAGCTCTGAGACTCCTTGGATCTCAGATTTACCTTCTGAGCCGGTAACCTTATTGGACGCCAGTTTGGCGGAAATCCTCTGTACGTCAGCAGAGGTTTGTGAGCCATCAGGTCCTGATGGCAAGAGAGAACCACGGCTCCCTGATTCTGATGCATCTTCCGCTCCCCTTCCTACCACTCACGACGTCGGCCATGCGGCCTGCTAAATCTCCAGGTGCCCTCAAGAGAAAACAGAAGCTGAAAGTACTCTGCTACTCCACATTCTGCTGACTGGGAAGTTTTCTCCCAAAACTTGTTAAAGGCCTTTCAGACTTTTCAACAACCTCAACCTGCTGTCTCTTGCCCCTGTTTGGTTGAATCTGAAGAAGACACCTCCTCATCTGATGAATCCTTATTCATCTCAAATGGAATCTCCTAAGGATTTTGTTACTCAAGAGGAGGATTCCTTGGCTCCTGATTCCCTTGGTGAAGAATTCTCTTTTAGGGACACTATCATTTTAATGAGACTGCATTTCCAATGGGATATTTCAGAAATTTCAGACACTAAAAGAAGGTATTTTAAACTGTTGCAAATGGACCAGCCTTCCCCCTCTGCTCTCCCTCCTGTGCAACCAGCCCTTCTGGATACCTTCCAGGCAGCCTCCCAGGCTCCTGAGTCTCATCCCCCAGCTTCCAGGAGACCTCATAGGTTTTATAAAGTTCCTCCTCAATTTCAGTATCTCTTCAGAAACCCTCCAGCAGACCCTGCTATTGTAGCAGTTTCTGACGACAAATCATCCAGGCCAGTTACCTTCTACTTCTCTGATGTTGTTTGGGTTTCACTGTTGCTGTCATCACATTTGTGTTATCTGCCTGCAGGTGCCCTCAGCCAGCCTGAATACCCAAGTCTTTGGATTTCTACGTCAGATGCTGTCCTTCCATGACGTCAGGTTGTCAGGGGTATAAAACATGTAGCCAATAGCCATTACATCAGTCTTTTTTGCTGTGCGGTACCTGAAGCAGAAGCAGTTCGCATGTGGCGGTCAGCTGACTCCTGAAATTTTCGTTTTCGAGTTTGACCTGAAGTCTTCAAAAAGATAAGTACCCTGTTGGGGATCCTTTTTTCTTGCTCTAACCGATGTCAGAAAAAATTAACAAATGTCTTGCCTGTGGAAAGCAAATACCTCAGGGATTTTCATTCGTACTGTATCATCTGATCTGAAGTAGGAGATTCATTTGTCTGCAACCTGTGGGTTATGGATCCGATATCGGATCCGAACCGGCATGGTTTACCAGCTATGGATCTAAGCTCTCAGCTCCTCCCCTCACCCATAATACCCTGCTCTACCCTCATGACCTCAGATCTCGTTTGCCGCGCATGATGACCAGATTTTTTTCCAGCTCTCCAGCTAAGTGATAGTTTCAGTGTTTAAATTGTAAAATTTAAATAATTTTTTGGTTGATTTGTGTGAAAGTGTAGGTTTCCCTTTTTGTATTATTACTTTTTTTAGAGTTTAATCTAAAATTTATATCCCTCCCCTCTCTGGTATCGTAGTGTGTTATTTGGGCCTGTGAGTGATTTTTGTTTTAGTTACTTACCTTAGTTATAGTAACTGTTATTTGTTAGCTTGGGATGTCTGAGCAGCCCAAGGCTATTTTTTCTAAATGCTCCGAGTGTGGCCATAAGCTTTCCCCAGCTGATGGCCACACTGTGTTGATGCCTGGGGTTGAACACCTCACATCTGGATGTTCCATTTGTGCAGGGTTCAACCCCAGGGCATTGAAGGAGCGGAGGTCCAAGCTTGTTTTGGCGGGCCTTTTACCGGACTCTGCTCCGACCTCCGCTCCTTGGGGTAACCGTCCCCCACGGTTATTCCTCTCCGGCTCCCCTCCTCCTCCTGTGACTCAACCTCCCGCTTCTGGTTGGAGGAGAGGATGCTAGAAAAAGGGACCGGAGGGAGAAGCACCATAAGCGGCGGGCGAGACCTCTTCGCCCCGCCAGCCAAGCGGCTTCTCCCGGCTCCATTGTCGGCTGGATCTCCTCCTCGGCTCCGGTCTCCAGTGTGTTTTCACGGGACCGAGGAGGAGGAGACCCGATCTCCGTCGAGGCTATCGAGGAGGCACTCAAGGCCTACCTCGGTAGCCTCGCCGAGATCAACGTACAGCCTATCGGATGCTGATCTGGACGGATGATGAGAAGGTTCATCCAGGCCCAGATGCAGATGGGAGTGCTCTTGCCTCCCGGGGATCTCGACCTTTTCAAGCCGATTGCTCCTTCTCCGACCCGCTACCGGTTCGAGCAGTTGAGCCGAGCAGCCGAGCGGGGTGGGTCGGCGCCGATAGTACTTGGTGCCGGATCCGACCCTGCCCTCGAGTGCATCGGATCCGACCTCGGAGCCTGGATCTGAGCCTCGGATCCGGGGCATCAGTGCTCGCCGGCGCAGTCTGTGTCGGAGCGCACTGTCCCTTCAGATCCGGCGCTCGCCGGCTCCGATCCACTCTTCGGATCCGAGGAGCCGATTGTCGGATCCTTTGGTCGAGGTCGGCTCCCCTTCGCCTTTGATGTAGTGGAGAGGGCCCTGTTGAGGGTCTCCGGACCCCGGCACTTGTTTCGCTCTGTCCCGCTCCCTCTGCACTGGGTCAGGCTTCCACCATCCGGCCCTTGGGACAGCCCGCTTCTGTGCCCCAAGCTGTTCCCCTGGCACAGGTTGCTGCTTCGAGGAGTCCTCTGACAGCCCCCAGAGGATGTTCCTCGCAAGCATACGTGCAAAAGGAGGCACATTGACTCCCGAGTCTCTCACGGAAGACACGGATTTGGAGGAAGGAAGGTTCCCATGGTCACCCCAAGGATGTCTCATTTGGAACATCATGGAAATGCTCCGTATAAGGGGGGGGGGGTGGTCTGCCCCCAAGTCTTCCTCGGACGAGTCCGTGTTCTTGGAGGCATTTGAAGCGGGCCCGTCTACCTCTTGGGTGTCCCTCCTGCCGACCCCTGGTGGACCTCATTACCACCAGGGCGTGGAAGGAACCGGACACAGTGGAGCCAATCCCTAAGAGGCCCGACAGGATCCTCAGCCCACCGTCTGACCGTGCCCATTGGAGTAAGGGGCCTCCGGTAGATGCCATGTTGACGGGCCACCAAGAGGGAACTTGCTCAGGAGAGTCCCTGAGTCCATCCCCCGAGCAAGGAGTCTCGGATGATGGACCGCTTGGGGAAGCGGATGTTTAGTTCAGCGACCTTCTCGGTAAGGGAGCTGAACTACCTGGCACACGTCATTAGGATGCAGCGAGATCTCATTAAAGAATACGCTGCATCTCCCCAGAGTCCATGTCGGAGGAGGACAAAGTGCTGCACTCCACCCGCATGGCCACTCTTAGATCAGTTACCAATACCTCTATGCGGCTACTCTCCCATGCTACGGAAGGCGCCGCTAGAGCCGCAGGGGCAGGTCTAGTCACTAGACGTCAGGCCTGGCTCCGTCATTGCGATTTCACTGAGCCCTTAAAAGCGTCATTTGCGAACGCTCCCTTTGATGGTTCTGCCCTCTTTGGCAAAACCGATCGCGACACTTTGTCCCAGAGCGAGAAGGACGGAAGACGCTGTCTGCCGTCGGAATTCGCTTCTCTGCGCCCCAGAGGCCCTATTCTAGGAACCAAAAGGGTCAGAAGAAGATGTGGTTCCGGAAGTCGCAGCAATCCCAGCCTGCTCCGGACAACCAGTCCTTCCGTGGCAGAGGACGACAGGGAGGACGCCGCCCTAGAGGCAGAGGGGCTCCCAGGAACTTTGGGTCCAGAGAACCCTTCTCTGGACGGCCCGCAGCAACCCTGAGGGTTGCCCGGCTGCTCCACTCTGGAGGCAGTCGGGGCGTTCGGGGCACCTAGCGGCATGGGAGTTCGTAACATCAGACCGCTGGGTTCTCCAGATCATATCCAGAGGATACCACATCCCTTTTCGTCACTTAACAAAGTTGAAGTCCCTCCCAGACGTTCCACCCGGTCAGCGGAGGCGCTTTGGCAGAAATTGGCCATCTGCTAAAGAAAAGAGCCATCCAGCCCGTCCCCCCAGACCAGATCGGATCAGGGTTCTACTCCAGGTTCTTTTTAGTGCCAAAAAAGACGGGGGATCTAAGACCAATTTTAGACCTTTCTCTCTTGAACCTGGCAGTTCCCAAGGAAAAATTCCGAATGGTCACTCTGCAATCTATTCTCCCCTTCTGGGAGAAAATCACTGTATGTGTTCTATAGACCTCAAAGATCACTACCACATCCTAATGGACAGGCGCTCAGGAGGTTCCTCCGCTTCCGGCTGGGAGCCAGTCACTACCAGTTCCGGGTCCTTCCCTTTGGTCTCACCACAGCCCCAGGGTGTTCACCAAAGTATTAGCAGTGGTAGCGCCCACCTGAGGCTTCAGGGGGTGCAGGTCTTCCCCTACCTGGACGACTGGCTCCTTACGCCCCAACAAGGCATCTACTACTATTGGCGCGAGACTCCTTTCTCCATCTTGCTCCCAATCTGGGCATTACAATAAATACAAAGAAATCCAACCTGGCCCACACAGCTCTTAGATTTTATAGGGGCCAGGTTAGACACAAGGAGTTTAAAAGCCTTCCTCACTGCGGACAGAGTTCAAAATCTGCAGCTCCAGGTGCGGGCCATTCTCCACTCAAGTTCTGTTCCGGCGGAGTTGGTCCTGAGGACTCTAGGGTCCATGGCGTCTGCTATAGCACTTCTTCCTCTTGCCAGGCTCAATATGCGCATCCTCCAGTGGACTCTCTTAGTACAATGGTCATACCTTGCTCTCCCTATGCATCATCCCATTGCGATCAGCAAGGCTTGCAAGCGGTCCCTCCTGTGGTGGCTTCACTCCCCAGATCTCCACGGAGGCCGCCCATTTTGTGCTTCTCCCCCTCTCGCCACGGTGACTACGGACGCCTCCTGCCTCGGGTGGGGGCATTTTGGGCGGACCGTCCAAGGCACGTGGAACGATTCAGAGACCTTACTGCATATCAACGTTCTACAGATGAGAGCAGTGCTCTTAGCGTTGCTAGCACTTCAGAACTTTCTTCCCTTGGGAACAATTGCGATTCAATCGGACAACATGTCAGTTGTCTGGTACATCAACAAGCAAGGGGGAACGAGGTCTTACCCTCTTTGTCTAGAAGCCATGAGAGTTTGGGAATGGGCAATCTCCACCAACCGCTTTCTAATAGCAACGCACATTCCGGGTCGGTCCAACTTCCTGGCGGACAAGCTCAGTCGCACCATTCTGACCCCTTACGAGTGGTCTCTCAATTTTCAAGTAGCGGAACGCATATTCGCACGGTGGGGAACTCCTTCATGCGATCTTTTTGCCTCTCCCTCAAACACCAAGTGCGACAGATTTTCGCTCTGATACCTCCTCCAGGAGGTTCTCCAAGAGAAGCTCTGGTGCATGCTTGGCCACCCGGTCTTCTGTATGCTTATCCACCCTTGCCTCTGATGCTCCAAGTTCTTCAGAAAGCCTCTCGGGTGGGTTGCAGAATGATTCTCATTGCTCCGTTTTGGCCTCGACAGATCTGGTTCCCCTTCCTAAGGTCTCACTCAGTGAATCCTCCTTGGATTCTAGATCCCATTCCGGATCTGATATCTCATCCATCCTGCATATCTCCTCCGAACCTGGACAACCTGAAGCTGACCGCTTGGCTGCTCCAGTTCCACTCTTGATCAGGACTCGGTATTTCGTCCCCTGTTAAGGCGATCCTGGTGGCAGCTCATAAACCGTCCACTAGGAAAGTCTACCGCAGCAAGTGGAAACGGTTTTCTTTGTGGGTGGAGCGGCAAGGCCTGAATCCCTTCACAGTTCCTCTCCCTTTAGTGCTTGATTTCTTAACCACTCTTTTTAACGATGGTGCCAGCAGTTCCACAGTCAAAGTACAACTGGCGGCAATTTCACATTATCACTTTGGTCATGACTCTAGTCCACTCATGTCAGCCAAGTTGTGTAAAATTTTCCTTAAAGGTACTTTCCTTCTCAGGCCCCCTGAAAAACAAGCGGTTCCTCCCTGGGACCTTTCCTTAGTTCTCCAGGCCTTGACCGCCCCCCCCCCCTTCGAACCAGCGGCTACGGTGGATCTCAAATTCTTGTCTTTCAAGACGGCTTTTTTAGTAGCCATTACATCGGCCAAGAGAGTTTCAGAGCTCCAAGCATTATCAGCTAAACCTCCTTACTTGGTCTTTCATCCGGACCGTGTTTACCTCAGGACCAACCCATCCTTTCTTCCTAAAGTAGCTTCTGAAGCAAACATTAATCAATCCATTAACCTCCCTGTTTTCTTTCCTAAATATGAAAACAAAGGTGAATACAAGCTTCACTCCTTAGATGTTCACAGGCAACTTAGATTTTATCTAAACAGAACGGCTGGTCATAGGCAATCCGACCAGTTGTTCATTTCCTTTGCTAAATTTAATTTGGGCAAGCCAATTTCTAAAGTCTCTCTGTCTCGCTGGATTTCACAGTGTATCTTATTGGCTTATCAAGCTTCAGGAAGGCCCGCACCGGAGGGTGTACACGCCCATTCAACCCGGTCAGTATCTACCTCGGCAGCCTTTAAGGCTAGGATTCCTCTAGATGATATTTGTGCAGCAGCCACGTGGGCTTCATCTCATACTTTTATTTCCCACTACAAGTTGGATCTTGCATCTAGGGTAGAGCATCCTTTGGCTCAGGTGCTCGGAATATCCTTCCATGATGGCCCAAGATTCAGGTAGCTGGGGACTCTGTCCCACAGGTTGCAGACAAATGAATCTCCTACTTCAGATTTAGAAGTTATGTACTCACCATAACGTTCCATCTGAGTAGGTGTATTCATTTGTCTGCAACCATCCCGCCCTCCTATCCCCCTGGCCTTTCAGTTTCCTGCATATTATGTGTTACCCTTTTCAGGGTGTTCTTGCTGTTGGCAAACTCGATCTGAGGTCATGAGGGTAGAGCAGGGTATTATGGGTGAGGGGAGGAGCTGAGAGCTTGGATCCATAGCTGGTAAACCATGCCGGTTCGGATCCGATATTGGATCCATAACCCACAGGTTGCAGACAAATGAATTACACCTACTCAGATGGAACGTTATGGTGAGTACATAACTTCTAATTTTGGCCTAGACCATGACGTCCCTCGCTGTCAGTTTTGTGCCTTGTTCAATGTTCAAAACTATTCATTGGGCTATTTTTGTAACTAAATACTTTCGATGTTCTTTGTGTCACTGTTGTAGTCATTACATTTGGGAATCTGCTGGCAGGTTGCCCTCAGTCGGCCTGATTAACAAAGTCTTGGGTCCTGCGTCGGTTGCTGTCCCTTCTTCCATGACTTCAGGTCAGGGGTATAAAACATGCAGCCGACACCATTTTCATCAGTTTTTCTTGCCACGCGGTGCCCGAAGCAGTTCGCAAGTGCCGGTTGGCAGACTCCTGAAATTTTCGTTTTAGAGTTTCAGAACCGAAGTCTTCAACCTAAAGCCAAGTACCCCGTTGGGGAAACTTTTTCTTGCTCCTTACCGAGGTCAGTAAAAGTTAATAATTGTATTACTTGTGGGAAGCAAATACCTCATAAGGATTTTCATTTGTACTGTATTCCTTGCCTAGGCCCTGACCACAACGTGCCTTGTCAGTTTTGTGCTAAATTTAATCAACACACTATTAAGCGTCTGTATATTTTTGCATCTAAATATTTTAGTTCAAGATTTAACTATCCAGAAATGTCATCATTCAGCAATCCAACTACCGGAATACACAAAAAACGCAAAGAAAGACCGACCGTGGAGGTCCAAAGCCGACGAAGCTTCTCCTAAGCCAGTCGTCGGTTTGCCAGTACTCAGTGAGGCGCATTCGCAGCCTCTGATGCCCGCTAATTTTGATTCGCTGGCCTGTACTGAGACCCATTCAGAATCCGGTATGCCACGAGACACTTAAGTATTGAACCCACTGATGTCTCTACCTTAGATGGTCCGGAGCCGCTGAGCAGGCACCGGCTTCTGAGGGTGTTTTCAGGCCTAAAGATTTGTATATTAAACAGATGGCATCTTCAAAACCCAGGCCAAAATCAACTTCTATGTCTAAAAATCCGACGCTTGGGTCACGTGCACATGCCTAAAAAGCAACTGATCAAAATGGCTGAGTACTTAATTACCTTGATCAGGAGTTCCCATCCCCCTCCTGCTAAAAGGCCTAGGCAAGGCACTGATTATGAATCATCACATCAGGTTTCCATTTCTTCTGATTCCTCTTCTTATCAGGAATTATCTTTTCCACCTTATGAGGACTCAGATGCAGAATAGTCCATCCCTTCTGCTTCTCCTCCTGAGGATTTTTATTTTGGAGAAACTTTGCATACCTTAAGGGAACATTTTGAATGGAAGAGTCAGGATTTCTCAGAATCTAAAAAGAGGCGTAGGGACTTCCTTCTTCCTCAGCAAAGGCCTTTGGCTATATCTCCTGTTCTAGACATTGTTGATGTTTTCTCAGAATCCAGCATGGCTCCTGATTCCCTGCCTCCGGCTCCTAGTAAGCCAGACGGATATTACAGGGTTCCTGACACTCTCAAATTTATTTTTAAAAATCCTTCTGCTGACCCTGAAACCATTTCTCAGGGTCCCAAGAGTGTTAGGGATTCTACTGCTAAAAACCCCTACCCCTTCTGATAGAGACTCCAGGGCACTGGATAGATGGGCTAAGAAGGTTTACACGTCTGCAACCTTGGCAATCAGGGCTTTAAACTGTCAATTTCATTTGCTTAAATAGCAGCATATCATGGGCTTACTTAAACAGAAAATGATGTTGACTTCTGACTGTGTGGAAAATAGTTACAGGATTTATTGCATTCAGCTGAACAAGTTGGAAAGCATACTTTGCAATGTAGTTTTGATTCCTTGGAGGCCTCTTGCAGGGCTGCTCTAACTGGATCTGTGATAAGAAGGCATGCTTGGCTCAAAGAGCAATATCTGCCTGATCATGTTAAAGCAAAATTGTTGGATGCTCATTTAGAACAGGACAGTCCATTTGGTAGTAAGGCAGAAGTAGTTTTGAAAAGGTGGAAGATCAAGTTAAATCTATGCAAACTGTAAAAGATTTCCTACAAGTGCAGCCACCCAGCTTCAGTAGGCACTGGCCTAGTAAGAACTGGTCCTTTCCAGTACCCACCAGAGCCGCTCAGGTCAAACCCAGACACTCAAAAGCTCCAGGATGTTCATCGTGCATACAGCTGCAGTCATAACAGATGGGTTCTCCTGCTGTCAGGCGGGTCCTCGGTCGGCCGAATTCCAAAGTCTAGGTCCGGTGTCGGTTGTCATCGCTTCTTCCCTGACGTCAGTGCGACAGGGGTATAAAGGAACCAGCCAACGCCATTTTCTTCAGTCTTTCTTGCCGCGCGGTGCCCGAAGCAGAAGCAGTTCGCAAGTGCCGGTCGGCCAGCTCCTGAGATTACGAAAATTTTGGAAACCGAAGTCTTTTAAAAGCTAAGTACCCCGTTGGGGAACCTTTTCTTGCCTCAGACCGATGTCAAAGTTAATAATTGTATTTCTTGTGGGAAGCAAATACCGCATAATGATTTCCATTTCCTCTGTATACCTTGTTTAGGCCCAGACCACGAGGTCTCGGCCTGTCACTTTTGTGCTACATTCAACAAACGCACTATTAAGCGTCGGGTGGAGTTCGCCCAGCATTATTTTGGAAAAGCATTTAACTATACCATGTCGTCGGATACCCCGACTCCGGTTTTGTCCAAAAAACGCAAAGACAAGGACCGACACGCGAGGTCCGCGGCCTCTGCCGACACCACGCCAAAGCCGACTACACGTGGTCCGGTTCTCAGTGAGGCGCCTACGCAGCTCCTGCCTACCGACGACCTGTCTTTGACGGTGTCTCCTGTACCCGAGGTCGCAGGCTCCTCGGCCCACACCCTGACTACAGATACCGAAGCCACTCTTGGCGCTGAAACTCAGAATGTAGACAGGTCCACCTCCACTCAAGGTGTCCTCAGACCTTCCTCTTCTTTCTCCATCAAAGCTTTCACAATGTCTAAAGCAACCATGCACTCTAAGAGACCAGCTACTCAGGGCCCATCTCCAGGCCCCATGCCCAAGAAACAGATGCTTAAAATGGCTGAGGATTTAATTACTCTTATCAGAGGTTCTCAGCCCCCTCCAGACAAAAGGCCTAGGGTGGAGGAAGATTCCCCCTCCTCTGATCAGGGCTCCATTATTTCAGAGCACTCTGATGATCAGGAACATTCTTACTCCCCTTTTGAAGACTCTGATGCGGAGGAGTCCATCCCTTCTGTATCTCCCCCTGAGGATTACTCATTTGGGGAAACTTTGCATACGTTAAGGGAACACTTCCAGGGAAGGCCAGGATTATTCTGATTCCAAGAAAAGGCTCAGGGAATTTCTCTTGCTTCCTCTGCACAGGCCTCTGGCTATACCTCCTGTCTTGGACATACTAGATGATGTTTACTCAGAGGCCTGCCTTAACCCGGACTCTCTACCTCCAGCTCCTGTTAAGCCTGACAGGTACTACAGGGTTCCTGACTCTCACCAATTTCTATACAAAAGCCATGCTGCTGACCCAGAAACCATCTCACAGGGCCCCAAGGGTGTTAAGGCATCCATTGCTAAAAATCCATTGCCTTCCGAGAGAGATTCCAGATCCTTAGAAAGGTGGGGAAAAAAGGTATATACCTTGGCTACCTTATCCATGAGGGCCTTAAACTGTCAGTTTCATATGCTAAAATATCAAAAGTTTTTGTTATCAGAATTGAAAAGTAAAATGTCAGCCTGAACAACCAGACTTGAAGGAGTTGCAGGATTTGATGCATAGTGCAGAACAAGTGGGTAAGCATACCTTACAATGTGGTTTTGATGCTCTAGAGGCCTCATGCAGAGCTGCTGTTACAGGATCAGTCATACGCAGGCATGCCTGGCTCAAGGAACAAGCCCTGCCTGATCATGTCAAAGCTAAATTACTAGACGCCCCTCTTCAAAAGGATGTACTATTTGGTGCTAATGCTGAGGAGGTATTAAGGAAAATGGAGGAAAAGGCTAAATCAATGCAAGCAGTGAAAGAATTTCTACAGGTTCAACCCCCACATTTTAGTAGAAATTGGCCTTCAAAAAACTGGTCCTTTCCTGCCACAGACAGACCCCAAAGAAGCAGATACAGGCACCCGAGGGGCAGAGGGCAATCCCAAGGATCATATAGAGGCAGACAGTGGCAAGCTCCTACACAAAGAGGTGGAGAGGACAACTCGCAATCTTTCAGAAAGCAAACCCAATGACTTTCCCCTTTGCATGCCAACCAGGTCTCAAATGGTAGCCCCCTTAGGAGGAAAGCTGTCATTATTTTAAAAAAATTGGCATATTGTCACAAAAGACAAATGGATACTGGACATTATAAACAGAGGCTACAGATTTCATTTTCACACCCTTCCAAAAATGAGAGGCATGCCAAACCTGCCACACAATCAAAGGGCAGAGGCACAAAGGCAAATTACAAAGCTCATAGACATGAAAGCTATTCAAGAGGTACCTACGCACGAACAAGGTCAAGGTTTTTATTCCAGGCTATTCCTGGTACCAAGGAAGGGAAAAGATTGGAGACCTATTTTGGACCTGTCCATCCTAAACACATTTCTACTCGTACCAACATTCAAGATGCTCACTCTACAGCAACTTCTTCCCATGCTGGGCAAGGAGTCTTGGCTGGTTACATTGGACCTCACGGAGGCATACCTGCATGTCCCAATCAGGCAAAATTGCAGAAGATACCTCAGATTTCTTGCAGGTTCAATTCATTATCAATTCTCTGCATTGCCCTTTGGCTTATCTACTGCACCCAGAGTATTCACGAAATGCCTGGCATCAGTAATTGCCTTCTGCAGACTTCAGGGGATACAAATATACCCTTATTTGGACGACTGCCTGATCCAAGCGGACAGCAAGAACATACTTCTGAAACATCTGGTTTATGTAATAATGTTGTTGAGCTCTCTGGGATACACAGTCAACAAAAAGAAATCAAGACTAATACCCTCTCAGAAGATAATTTTCCTGGGTGCCAACTTGGATACAAGCACCCAGATGGCCTACCTCACGCCAGAGAAGCAGGGGCAGCTAACTCAATATTTCACAGCACTAGCAAATTGCACCAAGCTTACTGCAAGGAAATTCCTGCAGGCTCTGGGAATCATGGCATCTTGCATCTTACTAATCCCATGTGCAAAGCTGCATATGAGGAAACTTCAATGGTACCTAAAAAAAAATATGGTCACAACACAGCCACAGTTTGGAAACAGTAATACCACTAATTCCATGTCTGCAAAAGGAATTTCTGTGGTGGGGCTCAAGCTTGCCAAACAAACACAGGCCTTCCATTCAGCAAGCCTCAAGCAAACCAAGTCATCACAACAGACGCCTCAGACTACGCCTGGGGGGCGCACATGGCAGATCGGTGCATTCAGGGCAAATGGTCCCAAAAAGAAAAGCAACTTCACATCAATCAAAAGGAAATGCTAGCAGTAATAAATGCTATTATAGCTTTCAAGGACCTTCTGCAACCAGGACAACTACTGATAAGAACAGACAACACCACAGTTATGTGGTACATAAACAAGCAGGGAGGAACACATTCCTACCCCCTATGCAGACTGACCATGTCTCTTTGGAACATGGCCATGGACTTACAACTCGTACTACAAGCACAGTACTTGCCAGGCAAGGAAAACTCCCTGGCAGACAACCTAAGCAGAAATATGACAAATCCACACGAATGGAAGTTGCATCCAAAAGTCTTTACAGAAATAATGCAGGCATGGGGAAGGCCAGACATAGATCTATTTGCCTCCCACAAAAATCACCAATTGAAAAAGTTTTGCTCAAGGATTTTCCACCCAAAGGCCTGGAGAGTGGACGCTCTCTCTTTTTGTTGGACATCAATGACAGTTTATGCCTTCCCACCTCTTCCTCTGCTGCCCAAAGTTCTACTGAAAACCAGAGCAGACAGACCAAAGATGAGCCTCATTGCTCTGGACTGGCCAAGACAACACTGGTACCCACTCCTGAGGAGCCTGACGCATTCACCACCATGGACACTGCCTCTAATGCCACTTCTCTTGACTCAACACATCTTCAAAACTCTTCACAGCCAGCTAAAGACACTCAATCTAGCTGCATGGAAGATCCCTTAGCATCACAACAAACCCTTCTCTCCAAGGAGGTTCAGGATGTCATTTTGGAGGCCAGAAGGCCGTCAACTAGAAAAGCTTACTCCGCAAAATGGAAGCGGTTTTGCACCTGGAATGAGAAAAGGTGTCAGGATCCTGAGAAACTGAATTTACCTCAAATACTACAGTACTTAACTGAGCTGTTAAGCAGTGGACTTTCATTCTCCTCCATCAAAATCCATGCCTCAGCCATTTCTGCAGAATACAACACTGACCCACCCTTATTCTCACACCCTCTCTTAAGGCAGTTCCTCAGAGGGGCTAAGAATCTAAGACCACCAAAAAAAAAACAGCCAATACCTGCTTGGGATCTCAATTTCATTCTGGAAAAACTGACCTTGCCTCCCTTTGAACCAGCTTCCTCATCAGATTTGCAATATCTGTCCTGGAAAACAGCTTTCCTTCTGGCAATTACCTCAGCTCGTAGAGTTTCAGAACTACAAGCACTCATGGCAGCCTTTCATCATCTTCCATCAGGACAGAGTTTCCTTGCGAACCAACCCGTCCTTTATGCCTAAAGTGGTATCCAAGGTAGCTTTGAATCAGGCCATACATCTACCTACCTTCTATCCTAATCCTCAAAACAAAGGGGCGAGACTACTACACTCCCTGGATATCCACAGACAGCTACGTTATTATCTGGACAGAACAAAGCCTTTCAGAAAATCAGACCAGCTCTTTGTGTCCTATGCTGTAGGAGCTCAAGGAAAGCCAATTTCGAAACAGGCAATTTCTAAATGGATAGCCCACTGCATACGCTTTTGCTATTCCTTTCATGGCAAGACTGTACCTACAGGCATCAGATCTCACTCCACACGGGCCACTGCCACCTCTGCAGCCTTTCTCAGAGGAGTCCCTACCAAAGATGATATGGAAGCAGCCACTTGGAGTTCTGTACATACCTTCTCCAAGCACTACCACCTACCATTATACTCCAAAACTAGGGCAGGCTTTGCCACTGCAGTCTTGCAAGGCATCCTGGCTCCTCCGAGTACCACCTAGTGCCTACCACCCCTTTCTTAGCTTTGGGATTCTACCCATCTGTTATGACTGCAGCTGTATGCACGATGAACATAGTACAGTTTTGTACCTACCATAAATGTAGATGTTCGAGTGCGAATACAGCTGCAGTCCAGGTTTCCCTCCCTCCTTCTCCTCTTGGGACAATCCTAATGGCCAACACCTCCTCATACAACATGATTGGGGTATTCTTTTATGGTGTATTTGCTTGCACTACTGTTTTTTTGATTTTATTGCATTGCATTATGACATATAATTATGTTTTGCCTTCCTTCTGGGGGCACCTGACATCTGGGGCGAGAAAAACTGAAGAAAATGGCGTTGGCTAGTTCCTTTATACCCCTGTCGCACTGACGTCAGGGAAGAAGCGACGACAACCGACGCCAGACCTAGACTTTGGAATTCGGCCGACCGAGGACCCGCTTGACGGCAGGAGAACCCATCTGTTATGACTGCAGCTGTATTAGCACTCGAACATCTACATTTATGGTAGGTACAAAACTGTACTTTTCAGTCACAAGGAACTTAGACCAAAACAACGGGGTGCCTCCACCTCCAAATCTGGAAGTAGCGAGGCACCTCCCTACGGTAAAAAGTCTCAATGATTTTCCTCTGCCATCACCAAGCACTTATCTTTTGGCAGCCCCCTTTGGGGGGAAAACTGGCACTTCATGCACATAATTGGCATCTAATTACCCAGGACAGGTGGGGTTCAAATATAGTATTCCAGGGGTACAGATTTCATTTCCACACATTGCCAGTCTGAAACGGATGGCCAGATCTGCCTCAAAATCAGTGGTCAGAGGCCCAGAAACAAGTAATGTCCCTTATGAATATGGGGGCTATTTAACTTGTACCAGAAAAGGAAAAGGGGCAAGGTTTTTATTCAAGACTTTTCCTGGTACCCAGAAAAGACAACTTATGGCGTCCAATTCTGGACTTATCCATTCTAAATACATTCCTGGTCATTCCAAATTCAAGATGCTGATTCTACAACAGTTACTGCCTATGCTAGGCAAAGATGCCTGGCTGGTAACTGTAGACTTAAGAGGCTTACCTGCATATCCCAAGCAGGGAATCTTGCAGAAGATACCTCTGCTTCAAAGCAGGCTATTTGTATTACCAGTTCTCTGCACTGCCCTTTGGCTTATCTACTGCGCCCAGGGTCTTCACAAAGTGCCTGGCACCAGTAATTGCATTTTGCAGACAAAGAAAGTTTCAAATTTATCCTTGTCTGGACGATTGTCTAATTCAGGCAGAAAACAAGGACACACTTCTAATACATCTGGCGTTTGTAAAAAGACTTCTAACTTGTCTAGGGTACACCATAAACGAAAAGAAATAGCACCTCGTAACTTCTCAAATAATTACATTCCTGGATGCAAGCTTGAATACAAGCCCAGATGACTTACCCTACGCCAGAAAAACAAATTCAGTTCATGACTTACTTCAAACAAGTGGCCACAAAAACCCAGCTATCTGCAAGACAAATTCTGCAGGCCTTGGGGTTCATGGCATCCTGCATTTTAATAATTCCATCTGCAAGACTGTATATGAGGAAACTTCAGTGATACCTATAAAGCTTATGGAGTCATTATTGTCACAGCCTGGAAGCAATGATTCCTGTCATTCCTTGCCTGCAGCAAGAGTTCCTATGGTGGGCAGAGGCCTGTCACCAAAACAAGGGACTGTCATTCATTCTACCCCCTGCCACACAAGCCCTGACAATGGGCACATCAGATTATGCTTGGGGCACGCATATGGCAGGGAGATGCATTCAGGGCCAATGGAGCCCAAATCAAATGCACCTACATATCAACCAGAAAGAGATGCTAGCTGCACAGAATGCTCCGACAGCCTTCAAGGACTATCTTCATCCAGGACAACTACTGATAGACAGACAACACCACAGTCATGTGGTACATAAACAAGCAGGGGGGTACCCATTCCTATCCCCTTTGCAGACTAGCCATGTCTTTGTGGAACACGGCCTTGACTTACCAAATACATCTACAAGCTCAATTCCTGCCAGGAAAGCAAAACACTCTGGCAGACGAACTAAGCAGAAATCTTATGGACCCACACAAATGGAAACTGGATCCACAAATCTTCAGAATGTTGACATGCAAATGGGGGAGCCCAGACATAGATCTTTTTGCCTCACCCCGAAACAATCAGTTGGACAAATTCTGCATAAGAATTCATTACAAAAAAGTTTGGAAAGTGGATGCTTTATCCTTCAGCTGGAAAAAACTTATCAGTCCATGCTTTTTCCCCTCTGCCTCTGCTCTCCAAGGTCTTACTAAAAGTCAGACAAGAAAAAATAAAAATGATTCTGATTACGCCAGACTGGCCTCGCCAACACTGGTACCCACTCCTACGCAATATGTCACGCCTTCCTCCATGGTACCTGCCTCAGACACCTTATCTATGGTTTCAGCAGAACTATCAAATTCTGCACACTCTGCTCCAAACTTTGAATCTTGCAGCATGGCTAATCAACTAATTTCACCGGTTACATCTCTCAGCAAACCTGTGATGGATGTCATTTTGGAGGCTAGAAGGCCTAGTACTAGAAAATCTTACGCTGATAAATGGAAAAGATTCTGTGCCTGGAACCAAGCACAAGGAATAAGCACAGCAATGCCCAGTATTCCTCAGATTCTGCAATATTTAACTGAGATGCTTCACAAGGGCCTTTCTTTTTCTTCCATAAAAAACATTCCTCGGCCATTTCAGCTCAGTACAACAGAGCCTCCCCTCTTTTCGCATCCCCTGCTAAATCAGTACCTCAGAGAGGGCAAAAATTTGAGACCTCCCAGGAGAGCACCAACTCCTGCATGGGACCTCAATTTTGTGCTGGAAAAGCTCACCCTACCTCCTTTTGAGCCAGCTGCTACTGCAGACATAAAATTTCTCTCGGAAGATGGCCTTTCTTTTAGCAGTCACTTCAGCTAGAAGGATTTCAGAACTACAGGCTGTCATGGCAGTGGAGCCCTTTATTATCTTTTACCCAGACAGGATGGCACTCTGGGCCAATCTATCCTTTATGCCTAAAGTGGTATCTAGTGTGGCTCTTAATCAGTCCATTCATCTGCCAACTTTTTTCCCAAATCCACAGAACAAGGGTGAGCGGATTCTGCATTCCTTGGATGTACACAAACAACTAAGATCCTACTTAAGCAGGACAAAATCTCTAAGAAAATCTGAGCAATTACTGGTGGCATTTGCTGCAGGGGCAGAGGGAAAGGCTATTTCAAAGCAGACTATTTCAAAATGGATAAGCCATTGTATTCGTTTCTGCTACATGCACCATGGTAAACCTGTTCCCAAGGGGATCAGATGCCATTCCACCTGGGCTGCTTCTACTTATGCAGCCTTTCTCAGGGGGGGCCCTACCAGAGTCTTTCTAGAAGCTGCTACCTGGAGTTCAGTTCATACGTTCAACAAACATTACCATTTACCTCTCTTCTCTATATCCAGAGCAGGCTTTGCCACTGCTGTTCTGCAGGGCCTTATAGCTGCTCCTAGGGCTATATAATTCCATCCTCCCAACCATAGCTTTGGGATTCTACCGAAATGTAATGACTGCAACAGTGAATACACTCGAACATGTACATTTATGGTAAGTGTACACAACTGTCCTTTCTCGATCTCTGTACTCTAAAATGGCTTTGTTAGCCCATCCAACTACTGATCTTCTGAAAAAACGTAAGGATAAAGACAGAGAGAGACTGCATAGGTCCAAAACTGCCGATGACTCATCTGATAAGCTAGTCGCCAGTCTGCCGGTACTCTCTGTGGTGCTTTCACAGTCCCTGATACCCGCTACTACAGATTCACAAGTTTCTACTGAGACCCATTCTGGGTCCTGTATGCCACGAGATGCTTCTTCGACTGTGGAACCTGCAGATGTCTCTACCTTGGATTGGTCCGAAGCTGCTGTGCAGGCACCGGCTTTTGAGGGTGTATTCAGGCCTACCGATGACTTCGTTTCAAGCTAAGAATACCGAATTCTTCAGGCTTAAATCTCACACTAAGCCTGGAAAACAGATGACCAAAGCGCATTCTCAGGCCCATCTTCCTCAAAAACAAATGATTACAATGGCTGAAGACCTGATTACCTTAATTAGGGGAAGCCAGCCTTCCCCCTCTGAGACCTAGAACTGATTTTTTGTTTCTTCTGATCAGGAATCTGATATCTCTGTTCCTTCTGACTTACCAGGATTTCCCCCCATCTACTTATGAGGATTATGATGCAGAGAGGATTCCATTCCCTCTGCTTCCCTTCCAGAAGATTTTTCTTTTGGTGAAACCTTGCATACCCTTATGGAGCATTTCCACTGGGAAAGCCAGGGCTATTCTCAGTCCAAAAAGAGACCTAGGGAATTTTTAAACCTGCCTCAACACAGGCCTCTAGCTATCCCTCCTGTTCTGGAGATTGTAGATGATGATTTCTTGGAATCCAGCCTTACCCCAGACGCTTTGCCTCCAACTTCCAGGAAACCTGACAGATACTACAGAGTACCTGACACTCAAATTCCTTTTCAAGAATCCTACTGCGGATCCAGAGACCATTTCCCAAGGACCAAAAGGCATTAAGGCTGCTACTGCCAAAATTCCTACCCCTTCTGATAAGGATTCTAGAGCTTTAGACAGATGGGGTAAGAAGGTATATACTTCTGCTAGTTTGGCCATTAGGGCTTTAAATTGCCAGTTTCATATGTTTAAGTATCAGCAGCATATTATGGGATTAATTAAACAAAGTGATGTTTCCTGACTTTGCTGAACACACAGATTTAAAAGAGTTAATGCAATTTGCTGACCAAGTAGGTAAGCACACTTTGCAGTGTGGTTTTGATGCATTAGAAGCATCTTGCAGGGCTGCTGTCACTGGGTCTGTACTTAGAAGGCATGATTGACTTAAGGAGCAAAACTTGCCAGATCATGTTAAAGCTAAATTACTGGATGCACCCTTACACCAAGAGCGCCTTTTTGGCAACAAAGCAGAAGTCCGCAAAAGAATGGAGGAAAAAGCTAAATCTATGCAAACTGTTAGATTTCTTACAAGTACAGCCACCTAGATTCAGTAGGCATTGGCCTTCAAAGAACTTGTTCTTTCCAGTCCCTTCCAGGCCTTCTCAGTCCAAACCCAGGAGCAGCAGACCACTAAGACTTCAGTCTCAGGCTATGCACAGATCTAAGCAGAGGGGGGGCCCCCACTTCCAAAGCAGGGAGTAGTAAGTCACCCCCTATGGAAAAATGGAACAGCGACTTATCCTTAACTCTACCAAGCCTTGCTCAACAACTTGTTTCCTTAGGGGGAAAGCTCGCCCTGCATGCAAAAAACTGGGAACTAATTACCCAAGACAAATGGGTTTTTAAACAGTTTCCCTAGGATACAGACTCCACTTCCACTTGCGGTTGGGAGTGAGTGGAAGGCCAGACCGCCCCCCAGACCAGTAGGAGGCCCAAAAACAAGTGATCTGTCTCCTCAGTATCAGGGCTATTCAACCTGTCCCAGCAGAACAAAGGGGACAAGGTTTTTATTCAAGACTGTTCCTGGTTCTCAGAAAAAAAAAACTCCTGGCGTCCTGTCCTGGACCTTTCTATTCTCAACACCTTTCTGGTGGTTCCAAAATTCAAAATGCTAACTCAAAATGTTAACTCTTCAGCAGCTACTTCCTATGCTAGTCAAGGATGCCTGGCTGGCAACTCTAGACTTAAATAAGCTTACCTGCACATCCCAATAAGGGAATCCTGCAGAAAATTTCTATGATTCAGGGCAGGCTCCATGCACTATCAGTCCTCTGCACTTCCCTTTGCCTTATCTACTGCACCCAGGGTTTTCACAAAGTGCCTAGCTCTAACCATTGCATTTTACAGGCAGAGAAATATTCTGATTTGCCCATACCTGGATGATTGCCTGATTCAGGCAGAGTCGGGGCTTGCTATTGCAGCACCTGGCATTTATAAAGAGACTTCTAACTTCATTGGGGTACACCATCAACGAGAAGAAATCACACCTATTACCTTGCCAACAGATTGTATTCCTAGGAGCAAGATTGAATACAGCTTCACAGATGGCATTCCTCACTCAGGAGAAACAAGTTCATTTGACAACCTACTTCAAACTACTGGCCACAAAAACCCAGCTATCTGCAAGGAAAACCCTGCAAGGCCTAGGGTTCATGGCCTCTTGCATTCTGTTAATTCCATATGCAAGACTGCATATGAGGAAACTTCAATGGTATCTAAAAAGTCTATGCATTCTCAGGACCTGGAAACAATGATTCCTATCATTCCTTGTCTAAGGGCAGAGTTCCTTTGGTGGCAGAGGCCTACTACCACAGCAAGGGACTCCCTTTCACTCTACTCCCTGCCTCCCAAACCCTAACAGATGCATCAGATTATGCATGGGGAGCTTACATGGCAGGGCAGTGCATTCAGGGCAAATGGAAGCCAAAACAGATGCACCTGCATATCAATCAAAAAGAAATGTTAGCTGTACAGAATGCTCTGACAGGCTTCAAAGACCTTATTCCTCCAGGACAACTATTGGTAAAGACAGACAACACAGTTATGTGGTGCATAAACAGTCAGGGGAGTACCCTTTCCTACCCACTCTGCAGACTAGCCATGGCTCTGTGGAACACGGCCTTGAGCTACCAAGTGACCCTACAAGCTCAGTTCCTACCAGGCAAACTGAATTCACTGGAAGACGTCTTAAGCAGAAAGCTCATGGACCCACACGAATGGAAACTGGAACCCAAAATATTCAAGCTCTTGAACAAATGGGGGACACCAGAGGTAGACCCGTTTGCCTCCCTCAGAACTACCAATTAAACAAATTCTGCACCAGAACTCCCCACAGTCAAGCTTGGAAAGTGGATGCCTTGTCCTTTACCTGGGAAAGCGTCTGTTTGCCTTTCTCCCTGTGCCTCTTCTCTCGAAGGTTCTGCTAAAGATCAAACAGGACAAGCCAAGGACAATACTGATTGCACCAGAGTGGCCACGCCAGCACTGGTACCCCCTTTTGCACAGTCTGACAGTGCTACAACCTTGGCACCTGCCTCAGACCCCTTCTTTGCTGTCCCATCAGGTGGGCCAGATTCTTCACCCTTCCCTTCAAATCCTGAACCTTGCAGCCTGGCTAATTCCCTGAGCTCACCTCCAGCAACCCTCGGTAAGCAGGTGCTGGATGTCATTCTTGAGGCAAGGAGGCCTAGTACTAGAAAGTCCTATTCAGGAAAGTGGAAAAGATGCTGTTCCTGGAGCCAGTCTCAGGGGATGGGCACAGCAGTGCCCATTTTACCTAATATTGTAGATTATTTAACAGAAATGCTCCACAAGGGCCTATCTTCCTCTTCATTTAGGATTCATGCCTCTGCCATATCAGCACATTATAATACTGAGCCACCCCTCTTCTCTCATCCTCCTGCTAAACCAATTCCTTACCGGGGCCAAAACTTTAACCCCCCCCCCCCCCAGGAGGGCTCCCACTCCAGCCTGGGACCTTAACTTTGTAATGGAAACCCCCCCCCCCCCATTTGAACCAGCTGCTACAGCAGAGTTGAAATTCCTTTCTTGGAAAACAGCTTTACTTCTAGCCATCACTTCTGCAAGAAGTGTGTCTGAACTGCAGGCCCTCATGGCAGTGGAACCCTTCAATCTGATATTGTTAATCCTCGTTCATTCCTTATGCATGGGTATCGGTTCCGAGCCGGCCATTTTCCAAGCTCGTGTCAGCTTCAAACTCTCGAGCTAAACTCTTTCCCACAATTCCCCTCTCCCTGTTACATCAGATTTCGTTTGCCGCATTGCCATCTGGACGTGTCAACTACTTCTCTTGAGCCAAGTACAGACAATTGTTTAATTGCTTTACAAATTACTTTTCTGTCAGAAAAGTTGCTCTTTTATTGTCTCTTGCCCTATCACATCTGGCGTTAATAATTTCCTCATTTTTTTTCTGTCCTTTACTTACCCTTTTTACCGTGAGGTAATTTTCTCCTTACCATCGTTGGTAATCCTTTTTCCCTTTCTCTTTCATACCTTCGGGTACTGTCTTGTACCATTGTTGGTAGTTATTTTTCTATTTGTTAATATGGCAGATAAGGGTAGTCTGGGGTTTAAGAGGTGTTCTGATTGTGGACACAAGCTGCCAACTTCTGATGCGCACTCTGTGTTTATTGTTTGGGAACTTCCCATTTACCTGTTGAACCACCTTGTACTATATGTGAAAACTTTTCTAATAGAGCTTTGTTAGAAAGGAAAAATAAGCTAATACTGAAGGGACTTCTAAAATCTCCCTTTTCAGAGGCTATGTCTGGGTCGGAGTTCTCAACCCCTCCTAAAGCCCATTAGAAAATGGATGTTTCTACTAAGGCTAAATCCTTGCCTTCGTCCCTGGCTGGGGACTTTCACCAACCAAAATCTAAAAAGGCAAACATTTCGGCTCTGGAGCTCTGTCAGTCCCAGTGCTTTTGGTGCCCAGACCTTCGGCACTGAGGCCTTTGGCTCCATTAGTGATTTCGGCTCCGTCCTCTCCTGCATTCTTCTACGTATTGGCACCGAGGGGCTCCTCGGTTCAGACCATTACCACTGTATCGGCACCGACCATTCAGTCGGTGCGGACCTTGACCGCGTCGACTCCGAGATCTTCCTTGGAACCGCGGCCTTTATTGTTGACTCCAGTTTTGTCGGTTCTAGCTTTGGCACAGACAACCACTTCGGCACCTATCCCTGTGTCAGTGCAGACAATGACATCGGCACAGATGACTTCGGTGTAGACTGCAGTAGTTCAGTCTTTCTCTGCACCGTTGTCCTTGGTGTGGTCAGATGAGATGGACATAGTCTCTGCCTCTTTTGTGGACAGGCCTGTTTCTCCCTCGGTCTCTGTGAGGTCTACTAGAAGTCTTTCTGAACATGTGTTGCATCTTGTGGACCAGGCATTCTTGGCCAGAGGTATTCCACCCCCCAGGAACTATCCTTCCTTGGGAGGTGATCACCCATCTCCAAAGACAACTTTTTATTCTCCTCCTTCATTGCCTTTGAAGTCCATGGATATAGTACAGTCTTCCCCTTCTGCGATTTCCTTTATGGATCTCACTAAGGAACCACAGTTGCCTTCGTGGCAGGAAAGTTTTGCTACGACCCAGGATGCCAGCTGTGGCACACACAGCTTGCTGCTCCACAGCCATCCAAGGACTCTGGGTCGGCAGGCTGAGCCACTTAGGGGAGGAGTGCCCCCTGTCCTAGACATACACTCCTCTCCGGGTGGACCAGCCTTCCAACTGATGGAAAAGGCTTTTGCTGCTGCTGATGATACCGAACTGTCTATACCTCTGCCCTCCTCTGGTACACTGGTTTCACAAGTCGTACCTAGTGGACACTGGGAGCAAGGGCCTCGGGACATATTCCCTCAGGAATCCCCTTGTCCGTTTTCTTCCCCAGCTTCTCCCGTTGAGGAGGTCCAACGGAAAAGTTCGTGTAAGAGGAAGCACATGGACTCCACAGAGGAGTCACTCACCGACGACACAGATTTCGATGAGGGGGAAGGATCCCCCTCTGTCACCCTTTGAGGTATCCTTTGGTGATATTCTTGAAATCCTGAAACAGAGAGGTGACTGGCAGCCCTCTAATCCGACCCCTGAAGAATCTGAGTTCCTGCAGGCCTTTTCTGCCCGGCCCCCTACCTCCTGGGTTAATCCACTTGCCGATGGACTTGTCAAATTCATCGTGCATTGTGCTTGGAAGGTCCCTGATACTGTTGAAGCTGTTCCCCGGAGGCCAGATAAGATCTTGTCCCCTCCCGCTTCAGATCTCCATTGGTCCAAAGGTCTTCCTGTAGATGCTTTGGTGGTGGCGGCCACAACAAAAAAGGATCTGGCAGAAGAAGAAAGCCAGACTGTGTCCATCCGCCTAACAGAGAGTCCCAGGCCCTGAACAGAATAGGCAAGCACACTTTTGCTTCTGCGACCTTTGCCATCAAGTCCCTGAATTATATGGCACATTTTACCAGGCTACAAAGGGATCTGGTTTCTGAGCTCTCTGACACCTTGGCTGGTGCAGTGTCTGAGGTCCGTGACAAGGTGGCCTCTCAGCTGGCCACCTTTGAGTCTATATCTAACTCTACTATGCGATTGATATCTCACGCATCAGAAGGAGCAGCTAGAGCGGCAGGTTCAGCTGCGGTGTAGAGATGACACGCCTGGATGCGCTTGTGCAACTTTGCGGAACCTTTTAATTCTTCCTTTCTTAATGCCCCCTTTGAGCCCCCCTCGTTTATGCCCAAAGTTAAAAGCACACTGTCCAGATGTGAACAAGACGGTAAGACCCTTTCTGCCATAGGTGTCAGTTATTCTTCCCCTCAGCGTGCTTTCTTCCGAAACCAAAATAGTGGGAAGTTATAGTTCAATAAATCTCAGGGTCTTTTCCGTGACACACAGGCCGAGTTCTCCCCTTGAGGCAGAGGGGGAAACTCACAGGGGACAGAGGGGGACCACGTGACCAGGGTTCCAGGGATTCTTTCCGTGGTCAAGTCCTATCAGTGCTCCTGAAGAGAGGCCCAACTCCTTTCCTCTGGAGGTGGTTGGGGGACGTTTCTCCTTGTACCCTTCTGCCTGGCTAACCATCACCATCGATTCTTGGGTACAAAGGATCATAACCAGAGGTTATCATATCCCCTTCGATCTTTGTCCTGTCAAAAAATCTTCCCGACGTTCCACCGAGTCAAAGGGAAAAGAAGTAGCACTAGAGATAGAAAAGCTGCTAAGAAAGAGTCATCCAAATAGTCCCTCCAGACCCGATGGGATCTGGATTCTACTCGAGACTATTTTTGGTGCCAAAGAAAACCGGGGAATGGAGACCAGTTTTGGATCTCAGTGCATTGAACAAGTTTGTGAAAGTACAAAAATTCCGGATGGTCACTATACAGTCTAGCCTCCCACTTTTGGTAAAAGACAATTGGATGTGCTCTATAGATCTTCAGGATGCGTGCTACCACATAAAGGTGGACAGGCCATCAAGAAGATTTCTGCGCTTCTGTGCGGGAGCCAGTCACTACCAGTTCAGAGTACTGCCCTTCGGACTCTCTACAGCCCCCAGAGTGTTCACAAAGTGCATGGCAGTTGTCACAGCTCACTTGCGACTTCAATGATTCCAGGTGTTTCCATACCTGGACCACTGACTCATTTCCTCCCCCACCAGGCATCTACTTGAAAAAGCCCTGTCATACTCTCTCCTCGCTGCTCAAGGGCTAGGCATAACAATAAACTGGCAGAAATCCAATCTGACTCCATCTCAGTCGACAGAATTCATAGGGGTTATCTTGGACACAAAAAAACTGCAAAGCTGCTATTCCAGAGCACAGAATTTTAAGGATAAAGCAACAACTAATTCCAGTCCTTTTAAAGGAAAAATCCACGGCTCACTCTCTTCTACAGCTGTTGGGTTCCATAGCAACCTCCATCACCATTGTTCCCCTGGCTAGGTTTCTACAATGGCTACTGCTCACCCAATGGTATCCCTTTCAGCATCCTATTTCAGCCATGATTCGAGTGACCCACAGGTCCAAACAGGATTTAAGTTGTTGGATGACACAATCTCTCACAATGGTCTCGCCCCCCCCCCCCCCCCAACAACCCAAGGCCACAGTGACCACGGACGCCTTCCTGATGGGGTGGGGGGGGGGCTATGTCAGGGACTGTCTACTATTGAAATGTCGAACGGCACTACATCGACTGTACTATAGTCGAACACGGAAGTTCGAAAATAATGTCGACGTCAAAAAAACAATCTAGGAATGGTTTTAACATGGGTCGAGGTAGGTGTTCAGTATTATTCAGAACTACAAACATCTCCCCTACCTCGACCCATGTTAAAACACAGTCCTAGATTGTTTTTTTGTTGTCGACATTACTATTTTCGAACTTCCGTGTTCGACTATAGTACAGTCGATGTTGTGCCATTCGACATTTCAATAGTAAACCGTCAGGGACAGATGGTCCAAGGCACTTGGTCCCAACCTGAGGCCCATCTGCATATAAATGTTCTAGAGCTGAGGGCGGTGCTTCTGGCGTTGCAAGCATTCCATCCCCTGCTGCCGTCTGGGACAATTGCGATTCAATCAGACAAAGTGGCGGTGGTCTGGTACATCAGCAAGCAAGGAGGAACCAAATCTTACCCCCTTTGTCGAGAGGTCATGAGGATATGGCAATGGGCGATGGCTACCAACCGTTTTCTTCTAGCAACGCACATTCCCGGGAGTTCCAACCTGATAGCAGACAGACTCAGCAGGTGCATTCTGCAACCTCACGAGTGGTCCCTGAATCCCTTGATAGCGGCGGAGATCTTCCACCACTGGGGCCGTCCTTGCTGCAACCTCTTCGCATCCCCGACTAACTACAAATGCAGCAACAACTACGCCCTGATTCCCCCTCCGGGACAGTCACACAGGGACGCTCTAGTCCACGATTGGCCCTCGGGTCTTCTCTACTCATTTCCGCCCTTTCCTCTCATTCCCCAGTTTCTGAAGAAAGCCTGGCGGTTGAAGAGCAAGGTAATCCTCATAGCACCATATTGGCCACGACAGATTTGGTTTCCATTCCTTTGGCCTCACCTACTAGATAAACCATGGATTCTCCATCCAGTCTTGGAGTTGATCTCGCACCCAAAGAACCAGATTCATCCCAACCTGAACAGCCTGAAGCTAACTGCTTGGCTACTCCAATTCCCTTGATTGCCAGGCAGAATGATCTTTCTTTACCAGTAAGTGATATTCTCATTGCTTCTCATAAGTCCTTCCACTAGAATTACTTATCTGAGCAAGTGGAAAACATTTACCTTTTGGCTGAAAGGTAAACAAGTAGACCCCTTTTCAGCACCAGTGTCTAATACTAGACTATCTGGCCGACCTGTTTCAATCAGGTCTATCGGCCTCTACCATTCGAGTTCATTTGGCTGAATTTCTAATTTTCATGAGGGTGTCCAAGATTCCTCTCGTGTCCCATAAATTGTGCAAGACCTTCATAAAAGGTGTGAATCATCTGAAGGCACCTTTTAAGAGAACCTATTCAACCATGGGATTTATCATTAGTTCTACAAGCTCTGACAATGGCACCTTTTGAACCAGCCTCTTCTTGCGACCAAGTATTTGTCATGGAAAACCTTGTTTTTGGTCACTATTACTTCTGCCAGACGTATTTCTGACCTTCAAGCTTTATGTATCAAGACTTCATACTTGATTTTTCATAGAGTGGGTCTCTGAAAACTAATCCGTCATTTCTGCCTAAAGTGATCTCTGAAATGTCCATTAACTCATTCACTCCGGAGCAGCTCAGCAAAAGCTGCCTGCTTAATTCCACCATAGGAACAGTGCAGCCTGAGCTCATTTTCAGAAAATCCATTTGTAATAACATACAGTAAACAAATGTTCATAACTCTTTAACTAGAAGAGCTAGACTAAAAATGTAAACGCAAAAGTTGTTCAGACACTGTCCTTTCCAACAGTGTAAATGTTGATAGTGCATATCAAAGTCATTATTAAATATTTGGCAAGGAAGGCTGATATTGTGCATATTTTTGTACCTTTTTGGAAAAGCAAAGCACAATATCTTGGTCAATGTACCATGCAGACCCATACAATTTGAATTTAATTTGTTAATGTGAATGTCTGCTTTAAAATGATACCTTAACCATTACTGTGGGAAGCTCCTTTCTTGAAATATTCACAGAAATATGATTAATATGTTATTTCTCATAATTGATAAATAAACAAAGCATAATATCTCACCTGTAACAGACAGAGCCTACATATCAGTGTAGAAGTTGTGCATCTGAATGTCAGCTTCAAAATGATGCATCATTTGTGTGATCACCATGTTCCCTTGCAAAGATATGAGCATAATAATGAGAAGTATTGTATTGTAAATGTATAATTTTCATAATCGTACAAGACTAAACTGTGATATTTGTGCATGTGTACAGTGCACAGACAGTTCTTTTACCATGTTGTAAGGAGTAACACTATCTTCAAAATGAGGTATTACTTGGCACACTGACATGCTCCCTTGCAAAGTTATTTACCAAAATATGAAAAAAATAATAGTTTCCATAACCTTATTCCAAACAAACTTTGATATCTGCACGTGTCCAACATACAGGCACAATTATTTTACCATGTTGGAACCAGCAGTACTGTCTTCAAAATGAGGTATTACTTGGCACATTCAGATGCTCCCTTACAAAGTTATCTACCAAAATATGAAAAAAATTAATAATTTCCATAACCTAACTCCAAAACAAACTTTGATATCTGCATGGTAAGTACAACATACAGACACCATTCTTTTGCCATGTTAAAACTATCAATACTGTTTTCAAAATGAGGTATTACTTAGCACATTCAGATGCTCCCTTGCAAAGTTATTTTCCAAAATATGAAAAAAATCATAATTTCCATAACAAACTTTGATATCTGTACAGGTGTACAACCTAAAGGCACAGTTCTTTTACCATGTTGGAACTATGAATACGGTCTTCAATATTAGGTATTACTTAGCACATTCAGATGCTCCCTTGCAAAGATATTTACCAAAGTATGAAAAAAAATCATAATTTCCATAACCCAAATCCTAAACAGACTGTGATGTCTGCACATGTGTACAGCATACAGACGCACTTTTATCATGTTGTAAGTACTAACACTGTCTTCAAAATGAGGTATCACTTGGCACAATTACATGCTCCCTAACAAAGTTATTTACCAAAATATGAAAAAAAATTCATAATTTCCATTCCCAAGTCCTAAACAAACTGTGATGCCTGTACACGTGAACAGCATATAGACAGACAGTTTGACATCTTGTAAGTTATAAATACTGTCTTCAAAATGAGGTATTGCTTAGCATGTTGAAATCTTCCCTAGCAAAGTTATTTAAACTATGAAAAAATATCAGTTTTCATAACCCAAGTCCTAAACAGACTGTAAGATTTCTACATGGGTAAAGCATACACACACTGTCTTCGTAATGAGGGATTACTTGGCACATTGGCATGTTCCCTAGCAAAATGCAATAAACTGTAAAATGAGAGAAACTAACTAGTGGGGGGGGGGGGATGACTCCACATAGACAGAAACACAAATTTGGCTTGTGCATTCATTAATGTGATAATGACTTCTAGTTATGTGAATAACAGTATCAGCTGCTGAGAGCTTTACCTGACAAGTGAGAATGACTTAGTGTTATACTGTAACTGCACCTATTGTTAATGTGATAATGACCTGCATTTCATTCCTGAAAGGTTCTGCATGCTCAGACACAGGTGATAATTGCTGCACATAACCTGTGGTAGAACCCCTCTGGCATTTGCCTGCAACTATTTGCAAAAGAACAAAGGAACATTTCAAAACATCAATGTCGGCCAGTCGAGAAGCAGATGACATTCCCATAAGAAGAAGCAGGCAAATACCAGACAGGTCACACCAACTGTCTATGATAGACAGAACAGTACTAAAACCCTGTCCCCATGCGTGGCCCTTCGTCCAACTGTCATATCTGGGCCTGTCCAGATGCAAGTCTGTGATGGTTTGATTTCCATGGTGATTACTTTGTGGTCGGATCTAACCAGGGAGGAATTGACTATTGGTGTAGAGCAATGATTGCCCATGTTAATAATAACCACGTCAAGGATGTTGCATCCTGTAGTAGGGATAAGATTATGCTGGTCCAGGGCACTGGAACTGATGAATTCCAGGAACCGTTGGCCCAGTGCATTGGTGCTCGAGTAGTTTTCCCAGTTAAAGGCCATTTTTATTATGGACATTTTATTATGTAAGATGCAATCCACGTGTGTAAAATCTGGCATTAGTTGAATAAGATAACATTGCATCGATGTCGCTTCTAAATTACATGAACTAGGACCTATTGCCTACCCTCAGATGCCATCTTTGTAGAACTAGATAATTGTTTAATCACCCACCTCTCATGTAAAACCCTCTGGGATAAGCTCTGGCTCTGATTTTCTTCGCAACCAGCCCAAAAACAACCTCACTGACACTTTAAAGCAAAATAATAAAAAAGAGCAATAATCTAATTATAAATCAGACAAGTTATCTTTCAGCTAATGACGTAATCTGGTTTAACAACTTCTCAGTATACAAACAGGTTAATAAACAATAAAAAAATGTAAGTCACAGCCCTTCTTCATCACAAGACAAACTAATCAAAAACAGCCACCAAAAATTAAATAAGCATTTGCTGTTCATGTTCTCAGATCATTCAACAGCTATAAGTAGGTGAGTGTAAACACTGAGAAAATAATACAACTATGATAATGCTGAACAGAGAGAAACCTGATAATTCTTACAAGCACTACAGGTCAAATATTAGAGGTATAATCCTACTTGTTGCTGCACTGACTTTAGATGCAATAAAATTTGTACAGTTCTGATTCAAGACTTTGTAACCAATGAAATAGTCAAAAACAAAGCAACTGACTCATTTCAAAGTTGCACAATGACTATACATGAATCTTACAACATACTAATACTATCTGGTGTAACAGGAATAAGCTTTGATCAGTTATTTCTTTATTTCACACACACACACACACACACACACACACACACACACACACACACACACAAAATATCCTGCTAACCGCAAAGTTCCAGTAATTAAACCTTTATACTAAAATACATCCTAAATAAATTCCATAAAGTTGCAGCTTCTATTATTTTCTTAATCAGTTCGTCTTACTGTCCTTCCACCTTTTCCCTTCCTACTAAAACACCATCTGAACTCCTTCACAATAAAATAAATATCATCTAACTTAACAGGATATCCTAAAACTTTACCCTTTTTCTCTATTTAGGCTTAATCCTACACAAATTATTAGCATTTTTGTACATCACAACCAAGCAAAACAATACTGCAACCTATCTCTCCCCTTATTCATCTTTATCTGCTCACTAACTGATCCATTCATTAACAATTTAATTCACGACCTCTTATAAATTGTTCCTGATAAGGAAATAAATCTCTCCCAAATCATAACTCCTTAGCATTTCCCAAACTTTTCTATGACTGAAATTATCAAATGACTTTGATATATCACATGTAGCCATTCTAACCTCTCCTTTCTTCAACATTTTATCTGCAACTTCTGTAACCATAATGATCATTTCCTTACCCGCTTTCTGTATACACCATAAAGCATCACCTGTTATTCCTCTCAGTCTAACTTGCAATATTTTCATTAGTAACTTGTAATCAACGTTGCACAATGAAATAAGCCTCCAGTTTTTTTTTATTTCCCCTTATCCACTCTTTTTCATTGTAAATTTAACTGCTGTGTCTACCATCATTTCATTCTTAATATTCCTTAACCATTCATTCAATACCTCTTCCAGCACCATGTGCTCTTTTTTCCAATTGGACTTCTATAAAACAAAAAAATAGCCCATTCCATGTAATCCTAGATTACTGTCACCTTTTTTATCCATAGGTACCAAAACACATATAAGCAAATAGCTGTCATGTATGCTTCTCCACCTCAGAGCATGCAAACTTAATTAACCAGCCTTCATTTCTGCAAATAATTCCCAACTACAAGAATCAAAACAATGTCTGCAGCATAATTCCAACAATAGTGGTCAGATAGAATCCCCTGTAGCACATTGTCAGACCTGTGCTTATTATTCAGCCACAACATGTTTTTTTTTCCCTATAACTGACACCCACAGTCCAGCTTGACAATAACACTCAGCCAGTACAAAAAGTTTAATCACACCACTAGACAGCCAACCTACCTGATGTCAGTTTTGATGATCCTTAACGCTTACACAATCAAATATGTCTGGCATTGAATAATATCTGGCAATCAAATATGTATGGGTCTAACTGAATAAATACCTTCGACAAACAGGTCAGTAACCCACATCCCAGAAGGCTTCTGATCTGCCTTACCCATGTCAAACAGCAATTCACTAAAAAACAACAAACAAAATGTTCAAGACCTATTCTATTATAATAATGAGCGATAACTCCATACACACGAAGTGCCAAGCGTAAACCAACCTCACTGGGCGTCAACAAACAACTACAGCAGTCTAATTCAGAGAAACCCTATACAGCAACAATTCCACATAAGGAAGAATGGAGGTGGGGGCACAGGGTGTACAATTCCAAAAGTGAGAACATGTCACGCGCTTGTATAACCAAACGAAATGGCAGGAAATATACTTCCCTATCTTCTATAAAGGAGACAGACGGAATTACCACGGTAGTCCACACTCTGGCTTCCACTCTAGCTCAGGCAATCCAGACACTTCGCAAGCATACGTGCTCTTTCCGGATACAGAAACTGTATCGGAGCCAAGCAAACACAAACAAAAACAATGGTAAACAGCCAAGGGAAGCAGTAAAAGATGTAATTTCTTATCTAGAGACACCATCAAAAAAGAACATTACAAAATGAGATACCTCAGCCAAAAATTAAAGCAAAGAGGTTTAGGCATTCATATAACTGTTGGTATTTTACAAGAGAGAAACGAACAGACACTTAGAAGTGTTACCCAAATGAGGAAAGGGAGAATAAAAGATCGTATGTTTAGCATTCTTAACACATTAGCTTAATGGGTCGAAATAACTGCACTGTATAGGCTCACCCGGGAAAACAGGACCGCGCATAAGCCGGGCTGTAACTTGAATAATTCCAGTTTTTACACAAAAATCGTAAACCTAGCACTTAGGAAAAGATAAGCCGCTCATCGACTGATCAGAAAAATGTAGGCGTTCTTTTAAGCTGTTCCCCCTTAACACCATTGAACAGGCCATTTACAATATCCATGGAAGAAAGCAAAGTACCTGTTGGCAACAGCATTAGCTAAACAGCTGAACGAGTTCTGTGTTTTTAAGAGAATTATGAAATGAACTCAAGACTGCATAACATACCTAACTATCATAATTACATATGGGAAGAAAAAAATTACAAACTCGATCGAAAATAATATACCACAAATATAAATCATATAAAATAAAAAAAAACATACCTAATTCTTACTACAGAAGCCTTTCATGCATGCACCGTTCATTCTCTCATACACCACTCACTCTGTCCTTCAATGCATACACTCACACTCTCTCATAAATCTGTACACAGTCGCTGCTGCATTCACACACACATACAACTGCTTTCATGCAAGTACCGTTCATTCTCTCACACACCGTTCACACTCTCATGCATACATGCACAGTCACTGCTGCATTCACACACACATACAACCTACTTTCATGCGCGCATTCACAGAGACAAACTTAAACACACTTTTTTTAGCATAAGCTCGTCAGATACTTCGTGATCATTACCAAGCAGGGAAATTATGTCAAGGAAGCGACAGTAGTGCACCAGCTAAGTACTCGAAAACAAAACAGGGATCAATACAGGATACAGCGGCGGTGCAAGGTAGCAAAATCATAAACGGCTATTAAAACAAACAAATCTTCTTCCACTAGTTTGTGAAACTACCCGGGTTTCTGATTCTTTGGAGGAAGTACCTGTTAAGCATTATCTAAACTGAGGACATCGTCCCTTCCCTCAGTCGCAAAGCCACACTACAATCCAACCACCCAATAACCAGTTTTCTGTCAAACACTGTGGAAAACCAACTATATTCAAATCCAGCATTGTACTCTGTCAGCAGCGGACGGGCAACAGTTTTGCAAGGCTGTTTAGCAGTAAAAGCATAAGTACTGTTTAGCTAGGAAGAAGGAGGATTAGTCTTGTCTGCATGATTTACTCAAGTAACATAATCTGTTGAGATTTGCGATGGCGGTGGCTTCCTACTGATCTCTCAACTTTAACAATTGCAGATGCCATGTTTATCCCCACATGCTCCGTTTGTGTGATTGAGTGAATATGAGTATTATATTAGGAAGCCACTTCACAGTATCTTGCCCACTAAAACGGTCAAAATCACGTAACACAATCGAGTTATGTACGAATCTGATTGGCTGCCACAGCTTCATTTAGGAAACTCTCTGCTGTAATCTCAAGAGCATTCCGACCCGATTTACTCATAAAAGTCATATTGGACCATCAGTTAACTCCACTCTAAATCCTAAGTTGGGAAGATAACTAACAACATTCAGTTACTTTCTCAACTTATTTTTCAACAATATCTTAAAATTAGGGCTGTAAACTTACTTGTGCTACTGGAAGGCACTCGGGGTTAATGTAATGGAATTCCCATCTTCTCATGGCGCGCTCGGTGTTAAACACAGAGGTGCCATGAGAAGGTACTCTGGGTTAATGAGTTAATCAAGCCATTGAATTGCCAGTTTTCTTTCCCAACCATTCAAACAGAGGAAAGTATTGCCTGCATACCCTAGATATACACAGGCAAATCCGATTTTACTTAATCAGGACTAAACCCTTTCGTAAATCTGATCAGTTATTTTTGTCCTTTTCTGGATCTAGATTAGGATCAGCTGTTGCTAAGGTCACATTAGCTAGATGGTTGAAGGACCGTGTGACCTTTATTTACACACAACGTAATATCTCGTTGCCTACTACAGTGAAAGCTCATTCAACAAGGTCAGTGGCAACTTCTGCTGCCTTCCATGCCAGAGCTTCTTTACAAGACATCTGTGCAGCTGCAACTTGGGCTACGCCTCATACCTTCAATCATTACAAATTGGATTTGGCCTCCAGGCGAAGAGCATCTTTCGGTTCTGTGGTGCTCAGGAATATCCTTCCATGAGAGCCTCCCAGGAATAGAGGTAGCTGGGGACTCTGTCCCATGCGTAAGGAATGAACGAGGATTAACAGTATCAGATAAAGAAGTTGTCTTACCATAACGTTCCATCTGTATTGTTGATCCTTGTACATTCATTACGACCCTCCCTCCTTCCCCCTCGTGTGATTTCTAGTGGATCTAACCATCCAGTTCTCTTAGGTTATTTGACCAGAGGTAGCCTCTACCTCCTTTAACTTGCAAACTCAATCTGAGGTAACAGGGAGAGGGGAATTGTGGTAAGAGTTTAGCTTGAGAGTTTGAAGCTGACACAAGCTTGAAAAATGGCCGGCTTGGTTCCGAGCTCGGAACCGATACCCATGCGTAATGACTGAACGAGGATCAACAATACAGATGGAACGTTATGGTAAGACATCTTTTTATCTTCCATGCGGACAGGGTTTCCCTCAGGACTAATCCATTCTTTATGCCCAAGGTGGTGTCTAGTGTGGCTCTAAACCAGTCCATTCATTTGCCTACTTTTTTCCCTAATCCTCAGAATAAAGGGGAAAGGATACTGCGTTGCCTGGACGTACACAGCTCTGATTCTATTTGGACAAGACTAAGCCTCTCAGAATATTTGACCAGCTGATAGTTTTGCTGTAGGGACAGAGGGGAAGGCCATTTCAAAGCAAACCATTTCCAAATGGATAGCACATTGCATCCATTTCTGCTATGAACACCATGGAAAAAATACCCCACGTGGGGATTAAGAACACATTCCACCAGGGCTGCATCTACCTCTACTGCATTTCTCAGAGGAGTCTTTACCAGGGGACATCCTGGAAGCTGCAACCTAGAGCTCTGTACATACTTTCACCAAGCATTACCACCTTTCCTATCTTTTCTAAATCCAGAGCTGGATTTGCCACAGCAGTCTTACAGGGCCTTATTGCTAGCCCTAATGCTGTTTAACTACCTCCACCCTTCCTTAGCTTTGGGAATCAACCCACATGTGATGACTGCAACAGTGAAACACAAAGAACATAGTGCAGTTGTGTACACTTAACATGAATGTAGATGTTCGAGTGTATTCACTGTTGCAGTCCTGGTTATCCTCCCTCCAGCCCCCTGAATTCTCTTGACGTTTACCTTTCCTCCTTGTTTGGTATATATTATATCATGTGTATTTGCTTTTTGCTGGGGGTGTTCCATACCATGCAATTGCTTCCGATTGTGAGGGTACCTGACTTCTGGGGCAAGAAAAACTGATGTGGTGGCGTCTGCTGCATGTTTTATATGCTTAACGACCTGACATGGATGAAGCAACAGCATCCTACACAGAAATCCGAAGACACTGGTATTCAGGCCGGCTGAGGGCTACCTGTAGGCAGATAAACCAAATGTGATGACTGCAAAAGTGAATACACTCATCTACATTTATGGCAAGTGTACACAACTGTACTTTCCCTACAGAGTAGATTTGTGGATAGACAGGGTAAAAGCATTTATACTAGTCATCCTACCCTTTCCATAAGGGCATTAAGTTATCAGACTCACATGGCACGATTTGTACTAGACATCCTAGCCAAAGCCGCCTCTTAGTTGTCTGATCTTACTGACTCCCGTACCAGGACAAATCTGCTTTCAACAGGTTCTCAAGTATCCAGACACTCGTGTAGTTATGATGTGGAGGCTTTTTCTAAGTCTGCTGCATGTGGTTCAGTCCTTCATAAGGTATTCATGGCTTAGATTACAGCCTTACCTCTTGATTTTCAGGCTAAGCTGTTAGACACCACCTTAGATGGGTCTATGTCATAACATCGAAGTTGCAAAACCTCGAATGTTATATCGAACCCAGAAGCTTGAAGACTGAGAACAACAAAGCCGCCGAACATCGAATTCTTTCCCAGGGAAAGAATTTGGTAGGCCGTTTCCGCGTCTTCACTATTTATTCCACTGTGGTGCGATCTCGTAATTGGTGGTAGTGCTTGTGTGTTTTGTGCTGGAACAGCAATTTTTTCCCCAGGGTAAGAAATCGTTGTTCTCAGCTTTCGGAGTTTTCAGTTTTTACGGTTATAAGTTCGATGTTAGTGTTCGATGTTGCGTTTCGATAATGTGATATAAACCCCCTTAGATAACTCTGCATTATTTGGTGTTGCTTCTGCTGAGCTTTTTGAATCCTTACATTAGAAAGGTAAGGAACTCCAGAATTTGAAGCTTCTTGTTTCCCTGTTCCTAGATACCATAGAAACTGCCCTCAACAGACTTTTTTGTTGGGAGGCGGTATACTCCTACTACTCAGTCTAGGGGAAGGAGACTCACTAGACAAGCTACTTCCCCTTGGCCATCTGCAGCCTCCACTCCTTCCTTTCGTAGGCATCTTGGTCAAGACAGAGCTCTCAATGACTCAGACCCAGCTGCCTTGTCACACCCCTCTGTCCCTACGCCTCACTCTATCCCTCCCCTCCTGGCAGAAGATAACCATCGACCAGTGGGTGTTCTCCATCATCCAGAGTGGATTTTTCATGGCTTTGTGGGGTCTCAAACCTTTCCAAGGTTTACCACAACCACCAAAAACTCAAATTCAACTGTTCACCACCATCTTGGGACAGCTTTTAATTCCAGGCACTATTCAGCCAGTTCCTCCACAGCACATGGGCAAGGGTTTCTACTCTAGAATATTTTTGGTTTCATGAAAGGATTTTCCCTTGTGGCCAATCTTAGACCTGTCCTACCTCAATCTGTTTCTCAAGGTACCCACCTTCAAGATGCTTTCTCTGCAGACATTACTGCCTCTTATCCCACCTCAGGCTTACATGCTCTCAGTGCATTTGAAAGACTTCG